>NW_019154053.1:0-143712 GCF_001653235.2 Pochonia chlamydosporia 170
ATAATCGTTATCGTCATTGCCGGGTACATCTTCTGGGTCTTCGTGCTCTTCGTCGAGAAATGCCTGCGCGGCAACATGCTCCGTGCCTATGGCGCAGATCCAGCCCACGGTGTAGTCCGTACGTTCCAACTTTCGCTTCGTAGCGTTGACAGCTAGCGTCCGAGTATCATCACGACGTGGTCTTTTCCTCCTTTGCTCTTGACTCGACACTGCGTCTGAAATGTTCCCGTCCACGGACTCCGTCTCCCGAAGTCGTGTCTGCAGTTCCTGGGCTGTTGTCATCTTCATCAGCCAGAATCCGCGAGAGTTCACATAAAGATATCGCGATGCCAAGCGTTTGAGAGCGAACGGAGCCGCACCGCGCCGTCGTCAGTTCTCAATATGTTGTGACTGTGGCGCTGGACTGCAGCAAGCGGACCCGATTCTGCTTGCTCCCGAGCCGCAAAGATATCCGAAAGTCGCATTGCTCCGTCAAAAGAGCAAGCCGTATTGCCTAGTCGGCTGAGACTGGAGGAACATCTGCACACTACCTGGTGGGAGTAGCGGCGAAAGGTGAGCCATTTTGGGCAGCGAATAACAATCGTGAGAATCTGAATCGTTTCTTTTTTGGTCTTAATGCAGATGCTGAATGGCTTGCCGAACTTGATTGGTCCATTGAGTCCTTTACGAGAAGCGGCAGTTAAGAAAAGACGGGCCCAACTAACAAGCCTGGCATTAATTCTTCTTGGAGATGTGCAGACCGGCGGCTCATGCTTTTTTGCTACATTATACTTGTAAGAACTTGACATGAACGTAGCAAAGTTAGTGGACAGCAGAGAATTTTAATGTTATAGAACTTAAAACAACCCACCTCTTTTTTTTTTTTTAGAGTAAAGGCCCTGATTTGGTGATCTTGAAGTTATGTGAAGTAGAATCGACGAGTTTTGTTTGACAAGGCAGCACCTCTAATCAGCTCCCATTTATCACTCAGCAGCGTGGAATTACCCGACACCTACGGTCGGCAGATGTCTATACGCTACGAAGGATTGGGATACATGGTGTTGTGTCTGCCGTTCTCTCGTCTGTAGCAGGTCATCATTGACGTATCACAACATCAACAAGGCCTTTGCTAAACTTCTTTCAACGACCCAACAAGCCCGAAACTGCACTCGTGATTCTTTCAAAAAATACTTTGGGAGCCGCTTTAAACCAGATTGGTGATGAGTTATGAGGGTAAGTCAATTAAGTTATGCAACTGGGTAAAGCTTTAGGGCACATACGACTTGCGGTGTTGTAGTTGGTCAATATATGCTATTTGCAATGGCGTAAAAGAGACCATAGGTCCCCGACGCCAAGCTTTCATGCAGGCAAGTCAAAAGGAAGTGTTCCGACCTACCATTGCCCTGTAAGATCATCCGCTTCGCTCCAACCTAGGCACTGAGACTGCGAGAAGAAATTTATTAAGCGCCGCCAATATTTAGTTTATCCAATCCCATGAATATAATAGTTTCATAGTCCTTCTCACCCATAATGCAATAACCAATCCGACCTAGCAAGTTGTCTAAATGCTGGCTTCCTATGACTCGACTGTCCGGACTTATTCGTCTCTGATGTTGAGGGGCCTCCGTAAATGTGTACGGAGCTTCAGCAAGTCGGAACCACAATTTTTAGTGGGATGCACTCAGCCGGAATTCGGCAAGCCAGCTTTGCGCTAATGTCAGACATGCATTTACTAGTCAAGCGCCTTTGGGAAGGCGTACATAGATGACGATCTCCGAGTAAGAGCGGGCGTGGACTGATGGGGGGTTCCCGTGGACTAGTTCCGAACTCAAGGCTTGGCCTTTGCAAGCCTTTGCATCCAGTATGACGAGGGTGACATCAGCAGAAAATACGGTTAATGTGACGGTAGCACTAAGGCTGGTTCTAAACTTTAATTCTATACCCACCCTTAGTAGCATGGTGTAAGCCATAATATGCAATTATCTATACATTAAATAAAAGAGAGAGCGCTGGTGCCTATTTTGCGTTATATCCAAAGCTACAATTGTTTACGGCCGACCCTTGCTGCCTGGCCGCATACGTAACGAGACACCAGCCACCAAAAATAAAGACTATTTAAGGTACTGGGGTGAAAGCGATTTTCACAAATGAGCCATCATGGAAAGACTATTTGCTGCCACAGAGTTGTTTGCCCAAGTTGCCACGTAGGATTGCCTCCCCTTTTTACAGAGTTATAGTTTCGAGGGCGCATCCTTCGCGCCATTCTGACTGGACAAACACTTGCAATTGTAGGGGTATCCTTGTAACCCTATCACACCTGCAATATTTTGCAGGCTACAAATAAGTTACATGGTGGGCAAGATCAAAGTCGATTGTCTCATCTATCCGAAATGGAGTATGGCTTGCCACTAATTAGTGGACAGTCTTTAATCGGACGCACCCAAATCTCTATTCGGACGCACCCCCCCACATTCAGCCACACCTAAGGTACCTTAAGCCACATAGCCTCCGACTTCGCGGACTGAAGCAACCGACGTCGAAACTGTTCAGTGTTGGTTGTCATTGTCGCCATTCTTAAAACTAACCAATTAAGCATTGTTGAGGTGATAGAAATTCCTCTTTGACTTCTAAACCACCGACTGTCAGTTGTCAGTGGGTAGCAAGCGTCCCAGTAGTTCTTACAGGACTGCGGTCTAGATGCTAGGACTTCGAGACATGCAGAAGTCCTAGATCTTAACAGAAGCGCCAATCTGCATATAGCCATAAAATCCTGTTAAGACAAATATGTTAATTCGCAGTGTATTGAATACAATAGCTTTACAAGCCGTCGATAAGACTCTTCTAATGCTGGCTATGGCGCACCCTCCAGGCTTCCCCGAACCGTCTGAAACGCTACCTGTCGACTCAGCAGATGAATCTATTAGTGACTCCGATGAATGTAACGAGATCGATGAATCTGAGGATTGGAATGGTGAACCATGGGAGGCGGTCTTTCCATCGGACTCTCCTCTTCTAACAACAACTTATGAGTCTCTTGAGTTGCTCCTCGACAGCCTAAAGGAGTTTTGTGTTCAGAATCGGATGGGCCTCATCACGATACGAAGTCAAAAGAATAAGGCGAAGACTAGAACAATAAAATGTGAGCTTGTCTGTGATAAAAGTCGGTATAAGTCCAAGGGAGATCAATACGCCAAAATACGGAACACGAATACAACGAAGTTGGCCGCCAACTGCCCGTTCAAAGTTATCGTTCAGTCCCTCCATGCCAACAACTACGAATGGTCCATGAGAGTTGTCAGCTCCCTTCATCGAGACCACGGGCCATCACAAGGCCTCACCGAGCACTACCAATGGAGAAAGTTAACAGACGAACAAATGAACCTCCTGAAAGATCTTTGTCTTGACAAGACGATCTCTTCTCGATCCGTTCATAAGCAACTGTGCCAAAAGTGGCCTCAGATTGCTATTCGCAGGACAGATATATATAACTGGCGATGGAAAGTCAACCAAGCCAAACGTCAAGGTACGGCCGCCAAGACTTTGTACGGACGCTTTCTGAGTCAAAGAGAGTCTGGATATGGGGCTTAGCTGGATTCATGATGAGTTCCGTTTTCGAAATGCCGCTTGGGCTTATCATAAAGGGGGAAAGATGTGGCAACAATTCTCGTCATGTCTCCAGATTGACGCTACATATAAGACCAACTGCTATAAAATGCCTTTGGTTACTGTCGTAACTGTATCGTCGGAGAAGACGTCCATGCCAATTTGTTATGGCCTTCTTAATAACGAACAAGTTGCTACTTATGAGTGGTTCCTCCAACAGCTGTCGAGATTCCAACAAGCAGGCAACATCGCGCCGCCAAAAGTTATTATCACGGATAAGGACGACCAGCTGCGTGCTGCAGCACGGCAAATATTTCCTAATGCGCAACTTCAGCTATGTGTCTTCCATATCAACAGCAATGTGGTCTTATCTATTAAGAAGTGGTGGAAGAAAACCGATGGCTCTGAGACAGATAGCGATAGTGACAATGCAGATACTGCTGACATTCAAGAGATGGAACGTGGGAATGTCAACGTTAAAGATATGAAGGATTCCAAACTTGGCCCTGTTCCCAAACGAGTATTAAAAACTCGAGCTGGTCTGTACTCCTCTGGAGACATATGGTATTTAGGAGATCGGAGGAGAGTTCAATCAAGCATGGCGGCAACTTCAAGAGACCTTTGAACACCAGGAGCGCATTCTGAGTTATCTCAAGAGCACATATTTACCTTTGAAGAAAGAATGGGCATGCTGCTATACTCGCCATTATCGGAACTTCGGTTTGTTTACGACAGCACCGGCCGAGTCAAACCATCATTCTCTGAAGACCTACAACCTATCCCTTCGGTCCGACCTCCCTGATGTCGAAGAGGCCACAGCTAGTCAGACAGTGGATAAACGTCTGCTATATAAAGACAAAATACAACAAGCAAACACCACCATTCGGAACCAGTTCTCAGGAAGAGAGTGGCTTGGCCAGCTGCCTTTAAGTGTCACTCGTTGGGCACTAGACCAACTCAACGAGATCCACAGGCCTATGGAATCAGGCCAGATCTCCAAGAAGCCTTTACTAGCGTGTACAGGCTCTACTAAGGCTCAATACGGCTTGCCTTGTGCTCACATGCTCCTCAGGTTAGCTGATCAAGATAAGCCACTGAAGAGGGAAGACTTGGATCCATTTTGGCACATCAAACGATCTCGAGAAATTGACGATCCTCTTCTTCAGGTACAGCGTCCTCCGATGGGAATACCCAAGGGACGACCACAAAATGGCGAACCATTTGGCAACGAACGTGCGATTCCCGATCATCAACTTGCGCCTCAAGGGTCAACACGAAGTGGCGTTAAGAGGTCAGCACGTCGGAACTACTCTCAATTCGAGCTAGGGTCAACTCTTGACGAGGAAGACGCAGCCGACCTACCAGACCAACAACAGCCTCGGCGAAAACGGAGTAAAGTTTCTGCTAGAGTCACAACTCGAGTTACTCGTCAACAGGCAAAGGGACACAGGGGCGGGTCCCCAATAATCCAGCTAAACAGCATCATTCTCCAGATGTAGAGGAGGACCATAAAATAACGAAGATTTTGCTTGCGAAGGGACAGAAAAAGTGGAAGGAAAAGGAAAAGGTTGGTGATAGCATTGTAGTTGCAACGGATTAAGGTAGGAAGTCACCCTGGGGTGGTAGCAAAATACTACTCAGGCACTGTAAGTAGTTGTTGGTATGGTGGAAATACTGGAGATATCACTTGCAGCAAATTTGACCGGGACATTATCGGAGACTGCTGTGGCTGAATGTGGGGGGGTGCGTCCGAATAGAGATTTGGGTGCGTCCGATTAAAGACTGTCAATTAGTGAATGGATCCCTTCGGCTCTGGGAGATGTATTAGTCTCTCCATCCCTTATTGTGCTTGCATTCTCCTGTATCTTCATGTATAATTCTAGTAGGGCTGTCAAGGTCAAGGGAGCCGCCTTGGCACCAGGGTGTTATTCCATAATCACAATAACCTATTCCGATTCCAGATCAGTGTTAGGGTGTTCCCTTCCCTAGCGCCGTTTCGTCCAACCTGGGTCCGTTTTTCTGTATGATGGGGTTGGATATTTGGCATCCACGATTGGAGCTCAGTGAGGCGACTCCTGCCGGGCTGCCACGTGATTCTTGGCCTAGGTAACCTCTGGAGGTAGTAAATGTAGGTGGGATACTCAGCCTGGGAAGATTGGAGTTCGTGGACCAAAGTCAAAGAAACCCGAGTGGCAGTCGGAGCGTTGGCCGGCCACAAGATTGCCAATAGTATAGAGGAAATAAAAAGATGCCTTTTGCAACTAGACAAAAGTACCTTCATTTAGTGTACCCCGCTCTGAGTTCTGTCTGGTGGTGTCCCTTCAAACCAAACCACACCTTGTGGTCGGAACCGTGAGGCGCGGCTGAGTGTTCCGTATCTGCGTATGTACCTGTCGAGATTATTAGGCGGCACCTCCTACTGTAGTTGTCCAGATTGCTGATTCCCAACCCACAAAGCTGTTCAATTCATCTACAGCCGCGGCATTTCGATGGCCAGAGAATACAACCAATGCTGCAGAAGCACGGGAGATGGGATGAAATGCAATACACGCACACTCTGGCTAGAGTAATATGAATGAAAAATTTCAAGCAGCACATTCCTTGTCAACCACGAGTGCCGTTACAATGACGGCTCCGCGACCTTCCTGCCGCGAAGACTTCGAGATCGCGATCATTTGCGCTTTGCCACTCGAATATAATGCAGTGGCCCTCCTGTTTGACGAGCGCTGGGATGAGTACGGTGACACATTTGGAAAAGCGCATAGAGATCCCAATACCTACACCACTGGCCGCATGGGCAAGCATAACGTCGTGCTGGCTCTCTTGTCTGGTATGGGCAAAGCCAAGGTAGCTGCCGCTGCGGCAAGCATGCGGTCGAGCTATGGGGACTTGGAACTAGTGCTTCTAGTGGGAATCTGTGGCGGCGTGCCGCATCATGGTCAGGATGAGATCTTGCTAGGAGATGTGGTTATCAGCAAGAGAGTTGTTCAGTATGACTTTGGCAGGAAATATCCCGATAAGTTTTTGCGCAAGGATACGATCGAAGATAATCTAAGCAAACACGACAAAAACATTCGCAATTTTCTCGCTCTATTCGACACAGATAACGGCAAAGAGACACTCCAAGAACGGACTGCACACTTTCTCACTCAGTTGCAAGCCAAAGCTGAGAAGCACCAGGCTAAATACCAATATCCCGGGACGGCCGAGGATAAGTTGTTCGAGTCAAGCTATCGACACAAGCACCGCATCTCACCGGCGTGCATCTGCAGCGACTGCCATGGAAGGATGGATCCCATATGCGACGACGCTCTTAGTGCGTTGTGCGATGATTTGGGATGCGACGAAAGATACCTAGAACGCAGAGATCGACTTCAGGCGAGGCGTCAGTTGGAGCAAGAAAAGAAGGACAGGGCGCAAGAGCCAGCCGTCCACATTGGCGCAATTGCATCTGGCGATACAGTAATGAGGTCGGGAGAAGACCGGGACAGGATCGCCAAGAAAGAAGGCGTTATTGCGTTTGAGATGGAATGCGCCGGGGTATGGGAAGAAATGCCATGCATTGTCGTGAAAAGCGTGTGCGATTATGCCGACTGTCATAAGAACAAGAAGTGGCAGGATTTCGCAGCAGCAACAGCAGCATCGGCATCGAAGGCAATTCTAGAACGATACATCCAAACAGACAGACGCCGTGGCCGGGTCGTGGACGAACCGCTGGTAGGCCATTTTTTAGTTCCGTTTGGAAGGAATCAGACCTTCGTTGGCAGGGAAACGATTTTATCAAAGCTTCTGGAAAGAATCTGCCCAGGCACGAACCAGGACGACTGTCAGAGAACCGCCGTCGAAGGCCTCGGTGGCGTCGGTAAGACGCAGATCGCACTGGAGGCTGTCTACCGAGTCCGCAATGTGCACCCTGACTGCTCCATTTTCTGGGTCCCGGCCGTGGACGCAAACACCTTTGAAAACGCTTACCGCGATATCGGCAAACGGATGAAGATTCAGGGTATCGACGAGGACAAGGCTGACATTAAGCGGCTTGTTAAAACTGCGCTAAGTGACGATAGTAGTGGCTGCTGGCTCTTGGTAGTCGATAATGCCGATGATATTACGTTGCTCTTTGGCGTCACTAGACTGTCAGACTATCTTCCATTTAGTCGAAAGGGCTCGATTCTGTTTACAACGCGGAATCATATGACCGTAGTGAAGCTAGACATCCCGAAAAGTGGTGTCCTCACCCTAGCGGAGATGAGCAGAACCGAGGCCACGGAACTATTGCAGACGAACTTGACGTCAAACCAGACGAGTGATATTGAAAGCAACATGGAGCTGCTTGACTTCCTGACCGACTTGCCACTAGCCATCAAGCAGGCGTCGGCTTACATGGCCGAGACGGGAATCACAACGGCACGATATCTCCATCATTATCGGTCCAGCGATAAAAATATGATCACGCTACTTAGTAGGGATTTCAAGGACCAGGGCCGCTACCAGACCATGAGAAATCCGGTCGCCACAACCTGGCTAATCTCCTTCGACCATGTCTCACGGGATAAACCACTTGCAGCCCGATATCTGAGATTTCTGTGCCTCCTTGGGGAGAAAGACATCCCTACATCTTTGCTGCCACCACCAGAAAGTGAGTTAGACATGGACGAGGCGATTGGCACGCTCAGAGCATATGCATTCATTACTCAGCGGGAGGGGCAAGATTCGATCGATATGCACCGGCTTGTTCGACTAGCGATGCAAAACTGGCTAGGGAACGAGGAACTGAAGAGCTCTGTGACGTCTGCGATACAGCGGCTTAATCAAGCGTTTCCGTTTCCAGAGCACGAGAACAGGGATATGTGGATGAGATATTTACCGCACGCACAAGCCGCACTGGAGTTTCGGGAGCACGCCGAAGGTGGGAAAGTGGACGCTAGTCTTTTGTATAGTGTGGCCGAAAGTTATTCCTTACTAGGACGATATCAGAAGGCAGAGCAGATGCATCGACAGTCGCTACAGGTTTACGAGACGGTGCTAGGCAAAGACCATCCGGACACACTTTCTAGCATAAACAGCCTCGCAAATGCGCTTAAAAACCTGGGGAAGTACGAGGAGGCCGAGCGGATGCATCGGCAGACACTCCAGCTTCGTCAGAAGGTGCTGGGCAAAGACCATCCGCGCACACTTGACAGCATGAACAACCTCGCCAATGTGCTTAGACATCTGGGGAAGTACGAGGAGGCCGAGCAGATGCATTGGCAGACACTCGAGCTTCGTCAGAAGGTGCTGGGCAAAGACCATCCGGACACACTTTCCAGCATGGACAGCCTCGCAAATGTGCTTAGACATCTGGGGGAGTACGAGGAGGCCGAGCAGATGCATCGGCAGACACTCGAGCTTCGTGAGAAGGTGCTGGGCAAAGACCATCCGCGCACACTTGACAGCATGAACAACCTCGCAAATGTGCTTAGACATCTGGGGGAGTACGAGGAGGCCGAGCAGATGCATTGGCAGACACTCGAGCTTCGTCAGAAGGTGCTGGGCAAAGATCATCCGCGCACACTTGACAGCATGAACAACCTCGCACTTGTGCTTGATAATCTGGGGAAGTACGAGGAGGCCGAGCAGATGCATCGGCAGGAATGGAAGTTAACAGAGAAGGTGCTAGGCAAAGACCATCCGTCCACACTTTCCAGCATGAACAACCTCGCAAATGTGCTTGGTAATCTGGGGAAGTACGAGGAGGCTGAGCAGATGCATCGGCAGGAATGGAAGTTAACAGAGAAGGTGCTAGGCAAAGACCATCCGGACACACTTGGCAGCATGTACAACCTCGCAAATGTGCTTGGTAATCTGGGGAAGTATGAGGAGGCCGAGCAGATGCATCGGCAGGAATGGAAGTTAACAGAGAAGGTGCTAGGCAAAGACCATCCGGACACACTTTCTAGCATAAACAGCCTCGCAATTGTGCTTGATAATCTGGGGAAGTATGAGGAGGCCGAGCAAATGCATCGGCAGACACTCGAGCTTCGTGAGGAGGTGCTGGGCAAAGACCATCCGTCGACGCGAAGAAGTCGGAGGAATTTTGAAAACTGCTTGAGGGCGAAGACATCTCCTTAAGGGCGGCTTTGCAACCATGGTCCGTGCACGGCCGCTTTTTTGCTTGGGAGGTACAGTACTTCGCAAACGACGCGTCTGCTAAGAACTGACCGCGTCTTGCCTACCTACTGTTTTTGGTGTGTTTTTTGGAGGCATCTTGTAATTACATCCGTGCCGTGCTTGTACGATGCCTCAACCGAAATCTTCCAGTACCCATGTGGCATTCCTTCTGAATTCTAGCCAACCTGAGGACCTCGATGACGCCGTAACACTTGAGCAAAACTCCGACTGTGCCAAGGCTGCGGGCGGCATTCAAACGGCGGTATTTTTAGTGGAGAGAGAGCCAACTCGCGATGTTAATGGCGGCGACTGTTCACAAGGTTGGGAATTTGGAGCTAGTAGTACACAAATAGTTGGCTTATGAACCAGAATGCGAGCTAGATAGTGAATCCGACGATGACGATGATCTATACCTGCCGCACTTCTCGCCGTTTGAGCCTCAGTGGCAACCTAAGACGGTTTTTAAGGGACACAAAGGTCCCACAGGTGATCCTGTGCCGCCATCGCAGCCGCTGCTGGCCGCCCAATTTTCCCTAGCTCAGAATCAAATAGCCTGGTCTCCAGATATCGGTAACCTAAAGGTGTTGCGACTGGTGATAGAAAAAGCTCATACGAGTACAGACAAATCCAACTCTACCTGAACGGAACAGGTTGCAGGGGCAGAGCAGCCAATCATGGGACGATATTAGGAAAGTGGGGATCGCATATTCCTACAGAATGCTTCATCCCTAATTCTGGATCAGCATTGGCCAGGTTTTGTGGTCAGCCAAAAGAATCGGATTTTACCCCTGTCGCGGTAATTCCAATCTACCCCCGAAAGTGGCGCATGAAATCCACCTCTACGTAGATTGGGATAAAGTCTTACCATTGTAGGGAGGTAGGTGGGTAGAAAATGTCATCAGCCTTCAAGCGTGCAGGCCACAATTGAGGTAGAAAGCACTACCTAATCGATTTGCGAGCTGCTTTGCTTGCACAACACAAATAGAAAACGCTACTTCATGCCCGCAAGATCTTAAAAAGTTCCAAAAAAAAAAAAAAATTCGCGACCCAGAACCGTAGAAAGGGCTACCACAGGTAATCCACGGCCGCTTGTACCCCGCCACTGTACAAAATAGTCACTTAAGCCAGTGGAAAACGCTACCTGTTCTGAAGAGGAAGCGGCTTTGCGTAGGTGGGGGTGGAAATCATTTTGACCGCGAGAGTGCATGCCTCCTGTTGTTGACCGCGAGCTAAAAACGGCCTAGTGCGCATGCCCGCAAAATCCAAAACGGCAACTTACGCCAACCCGACACCTGCCTCCCGACTAAGCACCATCGCCGCCCATAGAATAGGTTAACGCCCATTTTCTCAGGAGGTTTCTGCGGACGCAGCCAATGGAGGGCTGGCAGAGTGTCCTCAAAGAAGCCAGCCAATCAAGTACGCCCAGTGATGAACTCCATCCCTGTCAAAGTACCATCGGAAGAGCAAGAACTATTAATCCGGAATATTACCTAGCCAACAGCTTATTCACGTGACTGACCAACATTTGGGTGATCTAACTAGGGGCGTTTGCATTTTACATCACATTATTACACTCTTCAGTTACAACAAAAAATGTCGGCAGCCAACTCACAACAGGTATCGACAACGACAAGTTCAGATTCAGACGGCCCAACGCTCAACTTGAAAACACCCCGCACGCCTTTCAGGTCCATACGAGAATCACACCAAACGTTCTTCCTCCATCCTGGCTACCCTGAAAAGCATAACATTCTTCTCATTCTTCCGGCTCTCGACTCAGGTGGAATTCACCATGAAACAGCACGCATCGCATGTGCCATTCTTGCTAATTCCAGATGGGACGGCTTTCTATCGCTAACAAAAGACGGCCCAAAGCTCGAGGAGCCCCGCGATGCTGTTCTTCCGTCGCGCCGATATTACTTTCGTATAGAAGGAGGTAGGTCGTCATTTCCGTTCTTGGTTCGCGTGCTACCTCGTGACTACTCTTTCTAACGGAATGCATGGGGCAATGTAGATGACCGATATCCCGTTGTACCATCTTTTGACAACTTTCCATGCCCCCTCGAGCTCCCTGATTCATGGTGTGAGGACCTCGCTCCGATTGAACAGAGCAGTGTGGACGATGTGGGCAAACGGGACCAGATTTGTCGAGTAACTGGCTCTTCACTGCCAAACGAAAACGCGCACATTATTCCCCAGGCCCAGAGTGAATGGTGGCAACGAAATAGTATGTTTGCGTACACCGTAAATGCGGATCAAGGTTTCGACACGAAGTGTGCCGACAATACAATCCTTGTCCGACGCGACACACATAAGATGTGGGATGATCATCGATTCGCTATCGTGCCTAAGGCAGGGAAATGGGTTGCTCATGTCCTTTGGAACAGCCCAACGGTGGAATTAGAAGAATATTACCACAACCTCGAGCTTCAACCACTTCGCGGTGTATCGAGATACTTCCTCCTCTGCCGATTTGCTCTTGCTATCCTGTCTAAGAGCGCTTTTCTTAGTCAAGGTGTCCCGCGTCGATTAATAACCATAGTAGAGTCAGGGTCTACCCGCGTCCGTTCCATGTCGGCAGACGAGTACCGTGGCATGTTCAATACAAGTCGCGCGAACAGCCGAAGCCAAAGCCCGAAGAAGCGACAACGATCGACACAGAATGAGAAAGAAGGGGATGAACATATCGAGCATCCATACACAGAGACACTCTTCGAGATGGGAAGCGACCTAGACGAACCTGAGCGGGGTAGACCTCGAAAAAGGAGGTGCTCATGGGATGACGATTCAGTTAGAATCGGGATGAGCGAGACTTCCAAACGGTGGCAATCATCCAGTAACCACGACTATTTGGAGACGCCACCACGATCTACAAGCCCAATAAGAACTTGAGAGCATATATTCTTTGCCCCCCAGCCAAGTGTGAGCGTCGGGTACGCTCCAGGCGCTTCAACCCTACTACTCTATCAGTGTTGGCGGAAACGGGGCCCGTTTCCATGCAAACTGGTCAGATCGCGTCCAGCGTGTAACGGAAACGCGCCCCGTTTCTAATGCCAAAACGAGACCAGACCAGACGGACTACTACCAGTACTTTACATCATAATACAGACTTGCTTGGGAGTAGATAAAGCTGGCAAGGCTCCAGCATGTTAAACAGAGCGAAAGCAGCATAATGTTTTCTGTAATCACCTGGGCCAGCCAAGCAGACACCTCGTTCACGACTTACAAGCCAAACGTTCATGAGCTGCGCTATCTCCAGTCACTCGGCCTGTTCTTCAACGAGCCGGAGCCTGCAATTATATGCACTCGTTGTGGCTTTGCACTGAAAGCAGACTCTGATCGAGTTTCGCGACATCTCGGCGAGAGGCACAGCCTACGAACACAGACATATCCAACTCTACTATAGTTGCACTTGCAATTTGGTGGAATTGACCATGTTCAAGGGTGCTAGAGTTGGGTTTCGCACACCCATGTAGAGTTGAAATTTGTCCTCTGGTCCTACTACTGTGCAAAGGGTACAATGTAATGTAGTAAACTACACACTTTTCGTCCGTGCGCTGCCTAATCCCTAGATTTATTTTTACTCCAATTCCCACGCCTGTGGCCCGGTACGTCAAGCGACGGCCCCTGTCGCGTATTTTTATAAATTGCAGTGAGAAAGCCAAAAGCCTCTCAAGTGACATGTTCACCCGATCCTTCTGAGCATATGAAGTCCCTGAGGCTTTTCCCATATCGATCCAGTAATCTGTCACCAAAGCTCCCCGCCCCCTCGTTATCCCTACTGTGGTGGTCGCTCATCCGATCAAGAATGTCAATAGAGATGAAGGAAGAAGCGATAGCCCAGGCCTGTAATTTCTGGTCACTCCAACCATCAAATTCTCGTTCACTGTGTATCCGAGCGAGAAGGTCAAAAGAAGGAATCCGGTCGAAGAACGAGTCCTCACACCAAGCCACATCCGACGTACGACAAGTTTGGCATCCGCCTAGTGGTGTTAAACGGCAGGCAACTTTCATTTGCCCTGCATATGAAGCAAATAGCATCGGTGACGAGAATCGATACCGAGGTGTTCCTGCTGTTCGAGGTATCGTAACGAGTACCATCTTCTGACCGGCTTTCTTTTCTAGTCTTGACCAGTAATATGACATCAGGCGATTCCAATCGCGAAAGGAAGGCACTTTCATGTCTCGCATCAAGAAGGGTTCCACGTACTCTTCCAACCATCGACGTACAATTTTGACTTTCTTTCCCGTGGATAGGTCCTTCAATAAACCACAAGGCAACACTGGGAATCCGGGCGATATATCAACATCATAAGCCAGACGCCCGCCGAGTGTTCCGTCCCGACACTGGCGCAAAAGCCCAAATGAGGGTATTTCGGTCATCCTCACTTTGGGTGGCGCGCTTTTATGTTACTGCTTCTTCGTATTAGTAGCGTCTTCCAGAGTTCGTCTCTCGCTTTTGCCGAATGAAGATACTGTCCTGATGATTTGCGCTTTTGCTTGACAAGTTGAGTAGTTGGCAACTCCAAAACGATGCAGTCGAACAGGCACCGATCGTGCATAGCACCGATGTTTACCCGCTGAAGGCTGGGACCAGCGCCAGTATTGACGATGAAAAGTACTGTCAAAAATGACTAGGCCTGTCGTGGTATTGTCTAAGAGCTCTCTCTGGTAAGAGTGTCATTACTCCAATTACATTAGACGTGGTTTGACTTGAGGCCCGCTAGATGTGTCTTTCTGACCTCCAACAGCCAGGCACTTTGCCAATAATTCATTGCAGTGGATTTGGAGCATAAGAGTCCATATGGCCATAGCAAATTGGCGCTTCGATTAGAGCTGGTTCTGGCGGATTTGCTCAAGAATGAAGGCTGAATGAAACTTGTATTCAGCTATTAATTCCGGCTCAGTGCGGCTAAACTGCCTGTGCAAACTACATTAGAGAAATAATATGCTCTTTATTCAGCCGTTAGTTACTCACTTCCTGCAAAGTAGAGAAAATGCTATGTAATTGAAACCTGGCACAGGCAATACGCCGTAGGTGGATGAATGTACAATGCAGGTGTGACACTGGACGTCGACTAGGCTGTTTAAGACGGAAATCGCGGAGAGAAACGGATGCCGTCAAGGAGGTGCAAAAAGCCAGCTTTAGCTATTTATTTAAATACATCTCAAGCTGTAAGTTAAGTAGCATTGTAGGTGCCAAAATTGGTGCATGGTCGATCCGACATTGTTCTTGAGATGTCATTTTGATGTCGGTTTTGGCGTATTTCTGGTCCGACAATATTGGTAGGCGCTGAACAACTTTAATGGCACATTCTTATGGCAAATGCGCAAGTGTGCCTCCACTTCATTCGCTACACATGCAAAGCAGCATCGCGATCAAACCACCACGCAGAAGTGGTGTAGATGCAGAACGGCTCCATGACGAACACAAAGAACCTCCTCGGCGAATTTGTTTCATTCAAAGGGTGGTGGTTCCCAACTATCCAGTTAAGCTTTGTGTAGCGGGCTGAGCCCGAGCGTGGCTCACTCGCCTTCCACCCCGGCCACTGCCGGGGCGGTACCCACCGCAACCGAGATTATCAATACTCCTTCCTTCAGCCCTCAAGCTCTCCTCTTTCTTGTTTTGCTTTCTCTTTCTTCTCTAGCTTTTAGATACTCGTGTGGTCGCTTAGCCAGTTGTCAATACGCTTGCTTGGACTGTTACACTTAGCCACCTACCAAGCTGAACAGGGCATCGCGTCTCAGCAGTCACTTGGGTTTGATTAGTTCATGAACCCTGGTTCGTTGTGGCGCAATCGCTTACGACAAAATCTGGCCAATGCTGATCCAGCATTTGGTATGAAGTATTCTGAATGAAAACATTATCCCCACATGGCTAATATTGCCCCGTGATTGGCTGCTTGGCCCATGCAACATGTTCTATTCTGCTAGAGTTGGATTTGTCTGCGCTCGTAGGCTCCAAGCTAGCCCGCTGTGGAGCATGATAAAACACGAGAAACCGAAGCGAACAATAGTGATGTGGCCTTGTACAGTACGTGTACGTACAGTACTGTATTTTAGCCCTAGTACCGTACGTACAATGGGGTTGTACAGTACAGTACATACATACAAATTTCCCCTTCCTTTTTGGGCAATAGTGAGCCCTGCCCTTGCACCATTTTTGAGCCTCAAACCTCAGATTCCACCTCAGTGTCAACACCCAATATATCACCCGTCGACTGTAATACACCTCCCACT
Source organism: Pochonia chlamydosporia 170 (assembly GCF_001653235.2). NCBI lineage: Eukaryota > Fungi > Ascomycota > Sordariomycetes > Hypocreales > Clavicipitaceae > Pochonia > Pochonia chlamydosporia. The sequence continues at coordinate 15,970 of NW_019154053.1, forward strand.
CAAAATCCTCATTGGTTGAGGCCATCGCGCCGTCCATCCAGACCTTCTTGCCCTGCGCATTCACAAATAACTCGAGATATGAATCTTCGAGTTCTAGCCAGTCCTTCTCCTCAAGATCCGCCCAGCGCTTTTTTAGGGTTAGCTTTGGTGGGCGCCATCTTTTTAGCGATACCTTCAATTGGTACAAAATCAGGAGTGCGTTGAGCCAACAGAGCTTTTGTACAGCTCCGTATTTGTACGATGTGACCCACAAATTCCCCTATTTGGAATATCGTACGTACGCAGTACGCGTACGTACTTTTTCTTCTTGTACGTACGTACGTACAACAGTGTTGTACGAAAAGTACAACATCACTAGCGAACAAAGGATATTGCAAAAGCAGAAATTAGATAACAAGGACGTATGGGCTTAATGAGATAAAGCCTGGTTTCAGAATGTACACATGTCATAGGTTTATAGTTGCCATTTTGGAGTTCTCCACCGGGCGTTAATAAAAGTAAGAAAGTAAGTAAGTAAGTAATAATTAACCCCTGTTGCGTTTCAAGCGTACTCATGCTATTAACGACTCGAGATAAGAGTAGAGAAGCCCTAGCTTGTTGACTGTATTGAGAGTGGACGTATGATGTGGACCGAGAGCCTTCTCGTAGCCTGCTAGTGCTCGCTGGTACATCTCTTCTGCCTCTTTCAGCTTCCCTTCCTTGTTTTATATACAAATCCCCAACACCGTTGACTGTATCAATGGTGGAGGTATGATCTGGACCGAGAGCCTGTTCGTAGCCTGCTAGTGCTCGCTGGTACATTTCTTCTGCCTCTTGCAGCTTCCCTTGATCAGAGCAGAGAGCCCCAAGGTTGTCGACTGTAAGGAGAGTGGACGTATGATCTGGACCGAGAGCCTTCTCGTAGCCTGCTAGTGCTCGCTGATACATCTCTTCTGCCTCTTGCAGCTTCCCCTGACCAGAGTAAAGAGCCCCAAGGTTATTAACCGCTTTAAGAGTGAACATATGATCGGGACCGAGAGCCTTTTCGTAGCCTGCCAGTGCTCGTTGGAACAGCTCTTCTGCTTTTCGCATTTCTCCTTGATTCCTACAAAGAATCCCAAGATTGTTGACTGTATCAAGAGTGGACGGATGATCTAGACCGAGGGCCCTCTCGCGTCCTGCTAGTGCTCGCTGGAACATCTGTTCTGCTTCTTGCAGCTTCCCCTGATCAGAGTAGAGAATCGCAAAGTTATTGACTGTATCAAGAGTGGACGGATGATCTGGACCGGGAGCTTGCTCGTGGCCTGTGAGTGCTCGCTGGTACATTTGTTCTGCCTCTTGCAGCTTCCCCTGGCCAAAATAGAGAGCCCCAAGATTGTTAACTGCAATAAGAGTGGACGGATGATGTGAACCCAGAGCCGCCTCGTAGCCTGCCAGTGCTCGCTGGTACATCTCTTCTGCATCTTGCAGCTTCCCCTGATCCCTGTAGACGTTCCCCAAAAGCAGAAATGCTTCCCATACTGCAATATTATCTCCCCACCAAACCCTATGCCGTACGTAATTCGCGTGTGGAATAAGCCGCTGCTGAAGCTGGGCGTAATTTCTGGCACTTGGGCTGGGGACAGAGTACCCTACGGATATTAGCGCCAGTTCATCGAACTTCCTAAAATCCACATCTTTGTCTATACTGGCAAGGTAAATGCACCAGTCTTGTACCACTGGATGCAAGGCGTAGCTTTCATCTTGCCCCTTTGTCTCGAGGAGAGAAAACCCAATGAGCGTCTTAACACTTGCTTTGAACGCCAGTCCGCTTGATATAGTCCTTTGCAGCCAGATTGGGACATTCGGGCTGTAGCGGCTGCCATTTATCAATTCATACCAGATATCTCGATTATCAAAACGAGCAAATAAAAGTAGTAGCTTTGCTGCATCTGCGTCCCGTTTTTGTATCTCACAATATGAGATCATCCACGTTTGTAACATATTTCCCTGTGGGTACTGGCGCTCAGGATTTGATTCCAGCTGTAACTCGGACCAGGATTCTTGGTAATACTTCCAGTACTCAGTGATGCTGGCTCCAGTTTTACGCATGAAGGCGCCAGCGATGGCGATTGCCAATGGAAGTCCGTCTAGTCGATTAGCAAGAGCAAGGGTATCTACCTACATTAGTACCATCAGAAAGATCTGCGTAATAGACGTTTATGTACCTGGATCATTTTCAGGACGGCTAATAGTATTCTTTGTTGATAAATGGCTGCATTGCAAGAGTAGTTTGATTGCATCATCGGAGTCCAGTTTAATGACCGGGAAGGATTCCCCTAGTTCAGTCAACTTTGGGAGCCTGGAGGTAATGAGAATGGAGCCATGATCGGCCGCAGGGAAGAATTCTGCAATATCGTATGCATTACCAGCAGCGCTACTGGTAGGGGAGTATTGGTCGATGTTGTCAAAAATGATGAGCCAGCATGAGTTTCCTTCCAATGCGAGCCAGCGTAGGACATACCTTGCTCGTTGCTCCACCTCCTCGTCATTGACCGCTTTCGTATGCGGTGACTGTCCTGGTAATCGGGGAAAGACAGAGCTCAAAGATTGCAAGATTGTGCCTCGATCCTTGCCACTCAGCCAGAAGATGGCTGTAAAATCGTCTTTGTGGTCTCGTGCGAAGCGAATCGCTAGCTGGGTCTTTCCTATCCCCCCAAGCCCATGAAGAATCGCAACTTTTCGCAACTGGGAATTCGTCGGCTGTAAATACTGCCATAGCTCGTCTAGTTCGGCTCGCCGTCCCACGAAATTTTCAATCACTGGCACAGCGGTAAGATGTAACGGTACGTGAAAGAGGTGAACTAGATACAAAAGACTGGTTAGCGATGAATTTGGAGTCATAGCAATAGCATGATCAGGTCACGGTCTTCGTACCTGACTGCCGTCGAATGGTGCGGACGATATATTCCTGTACAAGTCAGCAAGGAACAGGCTGGCTTGCATTAATGCACATACATGTATAACAGCGGCAAAGTAAGTCTCAGTCTTGTCTGCAAACATCAGCTAAAAGTCCATATTCGCTACGCAAAGTCCTCGAGATACACACTCTCTTTGAGTCTCATATTCAGAATGCAGTCCCTTACTCGGAACTTCTGTGTTATATGCGTGAGGTAGCCCTCCGTCGCTGCTTGTATCGGCCCCTTCTTCTTGTACTCCTCAAGCCCAATTTCCTGCAGCCCCTGCTCGACATTAAACCTGAAGTACCGCTTCTCATCGAAATGCCGGGCCCATCTTGCTATGAATCTTTTCTCCATGTTTTCCGTCTCAGTGGCAATCTGCACCAATGTCTGCCCGAGGAACTTAATCATACTATCTTCGAATGGTTTCTTGCCTGGGTTCCCTGTTCCAATCGAGATAAAGCACTTGACCAGCGGCTTCAGGTCTCCCGTCTCAGAGCACCATATGTTCGACGCCTCACCCTCTACCTCGTCCACAGGATTGTTTGCGCCTAGTCCGCCGTCGGCAAACGAGCGGTCACCGATCTAACGGGTTCAAAGAAAGTTGTGGCGGCAGATGTTGCGAGGGCGGCTTCGCATATCGTGGCGCGGATACTTGGCTCGTGAGGGAGGCTGTAGCTTCGGAGGCGGACGATGCCCTTTGTGTGACGGTCGGCGGTGCAAACGAAGCTGGCTATGTTAGAAATATCAAATTAATTAGTCATGTGCTTACGTTCTGCATCCGCGTTCAGCGCCGTTATTAAACAGGTCCTGCTGAGATGCCCCGCTGTCCTCCACTACCTTCCGGATTGCGTTCTCCAGCTTCGTCGAGTCGAACCGCGCCTTGATATCGCCCTTAAGGTTGACAGGGAACGAGCTCAGCTTCTTGCCAAACACTGCTGCGGCAAGTTCGCTGTACGCGTCAATGCACTTGTCGACATCCATCTCGAGCCGGCCGAGCATGATCGCGATGAGGCTTGCTGATAGTTAGCGCGTCGGACCAACGATGACAAGTTCACTCACCCTCCAGTGCTTGTGCCTCCGATAAGGTCAAACACTTCGCACGGCTTCACTGGAGGGAGTTTGATCTGCTTCCGGGCATGGTTTAGTCGATCCATGATGCTCTTGAGGATGTAGAGTGACGAGAGGCCCCGCACGCCGCCGCCATCCAGGGACAGTAGGCATAAGCCAGTAGTGTCAACTGGGTTCGGCTCGCCGCCGTGATTTAGTGTAGCTTCTTGCTCCATGGTGGCCGCAGCATTCGCCGTTTTGCCTGTTTTACCTTATTCGCAAGATATAATATGTCTAGTATTGTAGTGGGAGGTCAACAGTGTGCACTGGTAATTTCAGGTTGTAATGAAGAGCACAGCCCTTGGGTTTGATCACGCAATGTGGAGAATGATGGATGTAACCTGCAATGAAGGAGGTCATGCCAGCCATTCAAACCGTGTCACTTGCCGCCGAGAATTGTAGGAACTAAGAGGACCCTCTTCACGGTCCGGCCCTAGTGGCCAATAGCGTCGCCCCAATCCTGCTGCCTAAAGAAGCCCGGCGCCGTTGTCATGGGTGGTTGTGGTTCTTCTCGTTGTAGATTGTAATGGTCCAAGCGACTATACTTGGCTAGGCGACTATGAACAAGCATTCCATAAGGAGTAAAGCTTTACTTAGATGGCAGGGATGGTATGGGGCTGCAGGGGTGGTGAAGACGGTACGGCCACTTTGTATTGGCCGGTCAATCTGCGCAGGGATAGTGTAGACTCTTCTGCTTGATTGATCCTAATGGTGACACCTCTACTGAGTGTGTCCACTTTCCCAGTCGCTGCAAGCCCAACCCGAACCCGTACGGACCTCTGATCACAGATATGTTCCGCCAGGTCCCGTTTTCTGCTCCCTGCCCAAGCGTCGTATAGATAGATACCAGTTGATTCTTTGCATTCACATTGCTGGGATCGGCAAAAATGCATTTATCCAAGAGAGTAGCGGCAAATCGTAGGTTTCCATTGTTCTGGTACTCCTTGGCTTTGTCAAGGACAGCTTGCTGCCGCCCATGCATTTGACGTACTCAGTTGCTTCATCGGTAGGCTGGAGTCTCCATAAGTTCGCAGGGTTGCCGTCAAACCAGCCCATATACTTGTCATAAATTCCTTTGACGTTGTGACTGACTGAACCATAGTAACCCTGCGGGTTCGTTCGCGCGCTCAGAGCAGGCGGCGTCTTAATCTGCTCGGCAATTTCCACAGGAGTGCTACCATTGTTCAGTTGACGTAGTGTTTCATTGTGAAGGTACGCGTAGTAGTCACGCTGCTCTGACAAGAAGGTCAAGACCAAGTTCTGCGAGTCGTCAGCTTTGCCATTTGTAGCATCACTGTTCTCGCCTGCAGACTTCCAGGTTGGCCAATGGTGGCTGGAGAATACCACATCGGTCATGTCTCCGAAAAGAGTGATGGACTCATCGAGGTATCGAGACCAAAGTCTCGCGTCGCGAACTGGCGCTCCGCGTAGCGTTTGGATATTGTGCAGGGCGTGTGTTGCATTTTCAGCCATGCAGAGAGCGTTATAGTCTCGAAAGAAAAAGTTTACTTCGGCAGGGTTCTCTGTCCCGGGGGTCAGTTGGCAAATGATCTCTAGCCCTTCAATCCCAGGCTTGAGAACGCCATCACTTGTGATGCTCTGTTTCGGGGCCACCAAGGAACTCTGTCCCGTTGATGGCACCTGCCCCAGGCCGCAACCGATTTGACCGTCTGCAGACTTGAGCAATCCTTCTCCATACATGTAGATGGATCTTCGAGACATGGCAGCTCCGGCGTACACATTCTCACTGACGGCATGTTCGAGAAAGCCTTCTGGGCCGATGATTTGGAGGTCCGGACCAGCTATATCTACGATGGCCTGCGCACCACCGAAATGGTCCACATGACAATGGGTGTAGAGTAGTGCCTCAATTTCAGGGTTTTGCTGGAACTGACTGTTGTGATAGACTTGGTAGAGTTCAATGGCTGCTCGAGCTGTTTCAACAGAGGTCAAGCAGTCGACGATGATAATCTTGTTCGTCTTTGGGATCTGGACAATGCTCATGTTGGCGAGGTCAAGGCCACGTACTTGATAGATGCCGCTGGTCACCTGATAAAGGCCTGCTGTGACGCTGCAGAGTTGACCTTGTCGCCATAGCAGCTCATTTGCGGTGGGAGGACACTCTTCCGACATAAACTGATACGCATCAGCATCCCAGACAACATCGCCACTCAAGTCCGACAAGATTTGAGGATTGCTCAAAGTTGCCACCAGACCACTCTGAGCAAACTCAAAGTCGTGATTGTTGGGATCGACAGGTTTCGCAGGTAGAGACATGTTGGTCACAAGGAGTTGACTTTTTGATAGCAAGCTTTGAATAACGTGAATTGGTGAGTGAACAATGTAGATAAGACGTCTCTATCTTCAAGCCGATTGAAGAGCGCTTCCATTCATTTAAATATCTTGCTCGACAAAGAGATACACATGCTAGCCGTCAACTGAAGCTGGTACGACTGCTCGAGTCACATGGTGATTCTTGTTCCGGAAGCCAGAACGGAAACCTGCATCGATTTTGAGCTCGGATGGTAGGCAAGCGGAGCTAGTGTGCGCGAATAGCAGCGTCGGCTCAGTTATAGATGTGTGATTTCTGATAGTTCACGGCGCACCGCAGATGACATACACAAGCTACAAAAGACGAGATTAAGTTATGTGTGTTCAAGTCGCATTTACAGTGGCCTAGACTCTCAGTGAACATGGAACCCACAGAAGGACCCTCAGACTTGCATTCAACTTGAGCAATACTTCGGCCGAGATCGCTAAGCCTGCATCAAGACGTGCCCATCTTAACGCATATTGGGCAATCTGCTTTTTCCTATTGCCAAGTTGTCACAACTTGGGAGAGAACGCATTATCTTTGAGGCTCTTTGACATCCAATAGCTTCGAGATTGCAAGTAGCGTATGCAGTTGGTAATTACTGCTACGTTGGTCTGTCTTCTTTGTCGGTAAATAAATGTCTTCATTTACCAAGCCAACGTAGTCGTGGTGTACCACCCCCAGTTTCTGGTGTCCTGAATATTTAGTTGCAGGTCTAGGATGTTGCATTCCGACTTACACTACAGATTTCCTGCGCGGAAGTACGAATCCGGTGTCAAGAGCCATTACCTCGTTAACAGCTAGGAACCAGCATTCATCATGCACTAGGTCACACATGACATATTGCTGTAACTTCTATCAAACAATTGGATTGTTTTCAGGACCGCCCCGACGCAATCTGGAGACGTACTGTGGAGGTCACCGCTTGGCGTCCGCAATTGCTTGTCCAATCTTGAGATGAAGCAATGCGAGATGAGGGCCGTCCAGCCAGTGTTCGAAGCGAGTGAACTGCATGCAGCATACCACTTATTGATGCTTTTCTTTTCTCCTCCTTGCGGCTTGTTGTCTCAACATCCCCAAGAATTGCGGTGACGTCAAACGTCGTACTCCCTTGCTGTCTAGATACACAATATCCCGCCTCCTCTTGTTCATCCCGTATCACTCTAACCTCTCATGCATGGTGCAGCGTCAATATTTTCTGCGCTTCACTGTGTTTGGAATCTATGTCACATTTTGAGTCGTGCTCAGCATTAAACGAAACCCGTTCATGTTTACTCCATATCTAGAAATTTGATGTGTTACATCAGGCCGACATATGTTGTGTCGTCTGCCGGTTACAAAAGTGCCTTGACAAGGTCTAGAACTCATGACCGTGATAATACCATTGCAATTTGCATTGAACCAGATTTTTAATCCCAAGCCTTGCAACTCTAGAGCATCCCGAAACTGGGAGCCGTTTATGCAGGTGTTTTGCCGCCAACTCCCAGCATCATCAGAAGATGCAAGTATACAAAAGAACAAACGCCAAGGCCCCGGATTGCTCCGGGCGATATCTACTAATACGAAATCGTGCATCGGAGCACCAAACAGAATTCCCCCATCTTTGGACGGGTCCAACGAGGGAGATTCAGCAGCTTCGCTCTCTCTTTTGTCTCAAATATTGTTCTTTTGTGAAGTCAGCAGGAATGGCTCACTTTCGCTAGGAGGGTATCGAATCTCGGTAGATGCAGTCTTACCAGTACACACAAAAGAAGATCTTCAATGTCATGGCGATATGTCAATCTGGCTCCTAATCGCCAGCCGTGTTTGTAAACACGGATATCGACTGGAGGTCAATTGAATTGGCTGGCACAGTTGGAGTTTCTGTATTAAGCCCAGTTGCATGCCCAAATGGTAGTTGTTGTTCATCTTATCCAGAAAGCATGACGTTCCCATCGCCTACACCTCCTAGTAGCCCTCCCCTGGAGACTTCATCTGGTAGCACACTCGGATATGCCTCTGTATGTTTCTCAAAGCTCTGTGACGAGTGCTGTATGTTTCCTTGGCTTCCCTGTTGCTGCGGGCCCGATCCAAGGCCGTAATGGGCACTTGGTTCTTTGGGGTCATGCCGGGAATCATGACTTGCTTGGTGCAAAAAGGTGTGTGAAGTTTCCGCAATGAACCGTCTAACCCCTTCTATTTGTTCTGATGACATGTGGTCTAGGTCCTCTACCCTTGATAACAGATGATCTCTTAGGCTTTCTGGGCTGATTCGATGTTGAACATCAAACTGAGCATTAAAGAACGGACTTGGTAGTTGTTCATTTTCGGGGAAGAGAATGCGAAATATTTTGTTCCAGGATTCCACTTCTTTGGTCGGCATGCGGACACTTATCTTTTTGAACTGGTCTTCCGTGATCTCCGAAGCATGATCTCTGTTCAGATGCTGCTTGACGCGTGAGACGTCGGCGAAGGTCCATCCATAACACCGATGGCTGGAATCACCACATTTCTGTGCCAATGGGCAAGCCCAGGGGCGCTCACCAAAGTCATTATCGCCTTGGGAATGGTCCTGGGTAGAACGTTGACTATTTGCCCTCCTGAAGCCTGCTGGCATCCCCCCTCTCGACAACTGGCGCGAGACATTGCCAGCTGATAGCGACGAAGCTCTCCTTTTTCTGTTTCCTAAGCTATGTGAGCCTCTAGATGCGTCACGATAACTTGCACTTGACGAGGATGGATGTAGATATCGGCCGGTTTGTGGCGTGGCCGGCGTTCCCGGCTCAAGATTGCCTCCCTTGTAAGGATACCGGGGGTTTTGTGATACAAATGATGCGCCATCACTGGCCCAAAACGAATCGGACTCAGCCGTGACGTTTGTAAGTGAATGCGGTGCCTCGGAAACGGAACCCTCTGATGCGCGAATGTTGCCAGGTCCCAGTCCTAGAAGGTTTCCGTTTTCTTTCCATGGCCGCACAAAGCTTGAATCAGTGGTATGTTGTTGTAGGGCAGCGTCAGGGTTATTTATGCCGAGCGGTCCATAATAGGACGCTGCATTTGCTGTACGGCCTGAGTCTGACACGGAATATGGGAGAGCCTTTTGTATCAATCCAGAGCCTGCTTCGTCTGGTCGCGAGCTTCTTATATCATTTTGATGACTCTTTTCATTTTCGTTCGACGGTGCCGGATGTACATCTAATCCCGCTTGGTGTTGCGGCCGGATGGATGAAGATCCAGGTTGAAACTGGCTGTCGGCAGGGTGGCCGATCGGTCGCTGGCACCAAGTCAGGGCTGCGTCTAAAACAGGATCCAAGCCACGGTAGACGAATTTCTGGGTGATTACTACTCTTGTTGGTTGGACGTTGGTCGCTGTCAGCTCCTGATCTGGACTGATTTCTGTTGCGTTGATCGCCGAAAGTTCCTGATCTGGAACGATTTCTGGATTGGGCACTGTCGATGTTATGAGCTCGACCTCGGTATCGGGTAATGCTATTTCCAAACGGTTGGTAGTCCCTGGGGATTGTGGTTCATCCCGCTGAAGCGCGTACATCTGTGAAATTAGATGGTCGAATTCATTGGCTGGACGCTGGAGTTGTACCACGTTTGGAGACTCTGGGGCAATGCCTTCCTTCCAATTCGCATAGGAGGAGTACGTAGGATTCCACATCGAGCCATTCTCTTTCTGGGGCATATCGTCGATTCTGCGTATCGGACGCTGTGCCAAATTGATTAAGCTATTCCCATTCGACGCGGTAAAGATGAGACATACCGAAACTTTTGACATGTTGACACCACCACCAGCGATGGCTCTGTCAGTCTTGGCCTCCATAAATGCCATGCACGCTTGGCCAATTGGTACTGTGGATCTTGAACCGCCTTTTTGGACACGGCACGGAAGGCAAACTGCGTTCACACGGGCATTCTGCGGTCTGCCTTCGTCCACTTGGGTAGAGAACCCCTTCCGCCGGCCCTTCCTGGGCACAGGATTACTCTGGTCAACTTTATTGATATATTGCAAGGAACATTTGCAAGATTTGACCCCAGGAAGAGATGTGTGAATGTTGAGAGAGCTGTAGACCAGGTTATTTCTGTACGTCGAGAGTGACAACCAGTCGGCGGTACTCTCCCACCATCGCTGGAAGGGGGGTGACGACCGCTGCTGAATAGTACTATTAGCCTTCGTAAGACACATGTCGTTAAATGGGTCATCCAAAATCTCTAGCGCATGCTCGCCGTCTATGCTGCTTCGTCCGGACAGTGTCGAGGCCGTCGTGCGAATCCCTTCAAGGAGCTGGTGTAGCTTATATGTCTCTTTTGATTGACCGAAAAATGATGTGTCAGGTCCAGAATAACTGGCTGCGGTCCAAAGCCGACCATACTTTTGCTCAGGGCCATTGCCACTAGGGTTGGCTGCCTTGGGTCTATCCTCCTTAGTAGCAGTCTGCGTGTTTTCACTGTCGGTAGTATAGGAATCGATTTCGTACGGTCCTATTTGGCAATACTCTGCAGGTTGGGCTATAGTGATTGCCATCAGAGAAGCTACTTGCTTGTTCGTCGCGCCAGGCAAGTCCTCTACAGAGAGAAGAAGCTCCGGAAAAACATGATGAGCGGCCATCACATAGGCAAATCCCGTTTGTCGGCATCCTGCCACTATATGGCCGAGGATCTCGCCAGTAGTCGCGTCAAGAACCACAGAGCCGCAATCTCCATTGGCAAGCGGCCCATCAAATTTGATGGGAAATACTTCTTGAAACGACTTGCCATGCGGTACCCTAGTGAAAGAGGGTGATCCGGCGACAACGCCAGTCATGCGATCCCCAGAGGAAGTGCACGCAAAAATCCTCGCATTCTCCGATGGATACATAGCCAAGGGAGCATCTGAGAGCCCGGAAGCGCTGTCTGAAAGGAGGGAGGAAACTTGAGAGTTCCAAACTTCAGTAATGTCGATGAGAGCCCAGTCCTTATCTACTGACCAAACCGCCAGCTTCCCGACCAGTGAGAGCAAGTTTGCAGGCGGCACGACGATTTCTCGACTAGAGTAGTCGGCCTCACGCTTAACAAAAGGCAAGAGTCTGTCAGATGCCTGCTCGAATGAGAATAAAGCCGGTGTCGTACCGCTACCTTGTGATGCGTCGAATGTTGGGGTAGAAAAGCTACAATATGAAGATTGTTCGGATAAGTAATCTTGAACACTATAATTCACTGACTCATTGTCATCTGACCATGCATCAGGGCTTTGACTACCGATGCTCGTGATCATGGCATCCAGTTCATCGTCGTAATCCGCTTCGGAGTCGCTGTCAATTTCGAAATCATCGTCCTGCCCCAAACTTTGTGGTTTTAGCTTGCTTCCTTCAAAGAAGGCGTGACCAGCCGTAAGATAAAACGATCGGCCGTGAGTTTGAATAAGATTCCCCGTTGCGGGACGCATAGAAGATCCATGACGCACAAAGATGGTCATGCCCGTAGCTCGCAAAGGTGTCGTCCGGTCATAGAAAACTTCTTCCACTGGCTGCAAAGGCCGCATGTTGGAAGCCATTTCTTCATCAGACGCAAGCTGGACTAGCTCTGCACCCCAACCCGGGTCTTCCATTACGTGACCGGTCCTAAATCCCGGGTATTCTTTGAGTATTCCAACGGCCTTGATGAACTTTCTGGCTTCTTTGCTGTATGATGTGTCCTTGCAGATAAACAGAATGATTGGAGATGCCGTGCGGTGGCTGGTGCCAATCATATATAGCGTAAGAGTAATCCCGTCCGCGCTGGACACAGATCCAAACCAGCCGTCCAGGTGAGCTAATAATTTGTCTTTGATTTCAGAGTAGAATAGCCTCTGTACTGGCCCTTTCGCAACCCAGCAATATTGTGCAAGGTTGAGGGAGCCGACACAAGTCCCAAAGCAATCTGATGGGTACTCCTTGCGCAGACGCGTGCGGCCTCGAGAAGTCAAGGCTTGGATGAATTGGCTCGCCATTACATGAATATTCAGGGGAATATACGGCCTGAAAGTTGAATTTGAGAGGCTTCAAGTGAGATGAATGGTGATGACACAGATCTTCCCGCCGAATGACTCAGGGGACCGTGATGGTTTAATGAGCAGAACATCGACATACTTGCCCGGAATAACCCGACACATCTCTGAGTTGTCCTCTCTGTGTCTGACCCATCCCGGACAGCGTTTTCGATGTGACGTGGCATTGCCAGAAACTACGAGGCGCATGCATGCACCTTTCGGCGTCAGGCAAAGCCTTGTTCAACTCTCAGCTGTATAGCATACATGAAGCCACGGCCAGGGTGGTCATTTTTATGACAAATACTGTCAAGTTTGAAAAGTTTTCTATCATGCTGCTTTTCCCACTTGGCTCAGTCTATTCGCGGTTTCCGCCAGCAACTCAGACGTCGTCAGGGGCAGTGTTGCGTTGTAAGCACAGCCCGATGCCAATAAAACACTTTTTGATAAAAACAGCCTCCTGGACTCGGCCATCAGTGTCACGTAGCGTCACGAAAAACGGGGCATCTGTTGCTTTCAGGTCCTAGAGACACCAAATCGTCTGGGCATAGCTGAGGCGTTCTAATGGTCCATATAAAACACTGGCAAACAATTCGTCGACGTTTACCAGCGCTTCTCAGAGCTCCATCGCCATTGCGAAGTGACACCATGACAAGTCAAAATAGATCACTCAACAAGTCTCCCCTGGACGATGCCACTCGAAGAGACATCGTCAACAGCTTCTGGCCGACAGATACACTCTCCAGGACACAGCAAGCCGACTGTGTTTGGGATTCATATTTTCAATACTATACCAGACAATGTCATGATGCGCTGATCGATCAAGGGCAATATGTCTTTGCTAGAACACACGACGATATCATCGATATCGTCCGCCAGCTCGAGCAGTCAAGCCCAAGGATGGTGCTGCGCCAGAATTTGAGATCAAGACTTGCCCTTCGTGGTCGGCCCAACGAGGACGACATCATTGACGGCACAATTGACCTGTCAGCTCGACTATATGCCATGGTAAATATTGCTATTAAGAACCCCGTCATATCCAGACAAACCCAACTGAGGTGGGAGAGTGGGAGTCTCCAGGACTTCCTGCACGACTATTTCAGTGAGCCACCGCAGCTTGGCGGGGAAAGTATACGTTTAGAACGAATGTTTACGGCGATGAACCTGGAGCGCATTGCAGGCATCCAATTCAAGCCAACGGACAACTTGGGAGACCATTTGCGGATGATTGACGAAGAAGAAAAGATTGTGGCAATATTCCACTGTGTGCCGTTTTTGAGGCAACAGCAAAGGTCTGTGCTTGTCTGTGATAAACTCCCGGCGGCCTGCGGATGGTGGCTAACAATAAACAGCAACGTATTACCTATCCGTCTGAAGGAAGAAACGTTGCGGACTCTATCACTTCTCTTCCCGCCGCACGACCTCCAAACTCGAAAGTGGCTCAGCAAGCATCCGGAGGCCTCCAAATTGGACAGGTCGTTGTTCGGGTGCGACCCATTAAGGCTCGACGACAGACAAATCGCCAAATTCCATTTCTGGCATGACCGAATTGTAATTCTAAAGCAAGCGTTTGACCAAGCTCGACCCTCAACGATTTCCCAATGGTGGTATGATCGCAGAAATGGCGTCCAATGGTACACATTCTGGGTTGCCATTATTGTATTATCCCTGACTATCTTTTTTGGGATGGTGCAAAGCATTGAAGGAGCGATGCAGGTGTACAAGGCATTTAGGCCGGATTGAAAAAAAAAAGCAAAGTTTGTTTGTCACCTTTCTCCGGCTCACTTCGGGTCATCTGCCTGATTCGACAAAGGCAGATGTACGTGTATGTTACTCAACACCCATCACAATTCAGCCCATCCAGGCTTTCTTGGGGGCTCAGCGAGCTGGTGTAGTGAGAATTAAACATGATTGGCTGCATTCAATGTTGCCTTTTATGCATGCTGGAGATAATGTGCCCGCGTATGGTTAACCGACAGCCGGCTGAGACTTGCCACAGTCACAAGATGCGGATTACTTTGTTGGGCCACATGGAAGCTGCATTCACCTTCATCAGAAGTTTCCTATCTTCTCCTCTTCTCCTCCTCAGGCTCATATGGCCACCGCCGGCAGCTTTCAACACGGCCTTGTTTGAAGGACGCCCAAGGAAGGCCGCGATGGTGTCACGCTGAATACGCTGGTTTACGTATGCCTGGTAAGTGGCAGCGTTTATATAGCATGGATTTAAAATTTGCAGAAAGCTGTGACAAAGACCCAACCTCTGGAGGTAGTAAAGGTAGCTGTGATACCGAACCTGGGAAAATTGGAGTTCGTGGAACAAGGTCAAAGAAACCCGGTAATGGCTGGCGACGAGGCTACTGTTCGAACCGATTGGGCTTGTTACGCCTGAACTGACTGCTTAGCTAGTATTTCATAATTTTATGCTTCTACTCCGTTTTACTTCCGTGATCATGATCCGCATTGCAGTCCGGAGACGGAGAGCGCTAGCGAGAACACGAGGCCAGCAGTTCTACAGTACCGGTTAAGTGCGTATGACTGGAAGGTCATCGAGATACTTGTCAAGCTTCTGAAACCATTCGAAATCGCCACAAAACAACTTCAGGGAAGCGGTATTCCCGGAGCGAGGTCCACTTGTGGAAGTTTCGATGAATACTTCCCTGTCTTCGAGATCCTCCTTGATCACCTTGAAAGCGCCATTGAAGGTACAATATTGGAAGAGGTTGAGGATCCAGTGAGCAAGGAGAAGAGGGATGTCGAAGTTGCCATCTTCGACGGCCTTGACAACAAAACTCGGAAATTGCTCAAGGTCTTTATCAAGCTTGGATGGAAGAAGTTGCATAAATACTACAACCGTCTGACTAGCGCCGCCTATGTAGGCGCTGTTGTTTTCAACCCGGCGAAGAAATGGCGTCTTCTAGATCGACTTTGGTCTCGGGTACCATCCCGTAAGACCGAGACTTGGCGATCGGAGTACGAAGAAAAACTGTTGGAGATCTGGGAGAATAAGGAGCGCGAAGTTGGCTGTGAGGTGTTCGCTTCGACTGACGGGGCCTCGATGGATTACATCGAGCGGAGGCTTGCAAGGAGTGTAGCTGGCCCACCAGGTACGCAGACTTCGCCCTTTGCGGCGTCCTCGCGCAGGGGCAAGAGCACCCGAAAGACAAAACAGTCGGCAGCGGGAGCGATGGCTGACGATGAATATGCTCGGTACTGCGCTGAGGATGTTGTAAACAGTCACCACTACAGAAGCAGGCCGATTGACTGGTGGAAAATTAACGGTCATCGGTACTCGCGACTGTCTCTAATGGCAGTTGATATGCTGACTATTCCATCGTCTTCCGCGGAGAGCGAGAGGACGTTCAGCAGCTCTGGACGTATGATGGTGCCATTGCGGAGCCGACTGAGGAGGGAAATAGTGGCGATGGCTCAATGCATTCGATCATGGAGTAAAGCTGGGATCTACACACCTTCATTGCCGCTTCTTAGCCTCAGTGAAGATACCTGGGCTGACATCCTTGTGTCGCCCAAGGGGACGGGTGACATTTAATATGCTCAGTACCTAATTGACTTGTGTTCCGCGACGTCTCGTATAAAGTGACCATGTCCTCGTGACGTTTTTCCGCCTTCGTTCGGACTAGTTCTTGACGTTTCCCACGTGGAATGGAAATGCCCGACCGCTCGATCGAATTCGAATCGAATTCGATCAAGTCTTGGCATTCGATTCCATCCGAATCTATAGGAGACACGTTCGATTCGAGTCGAATCTAGAGGGGCCACATTTCGACTGGAACGCCAAGCCTTGGCGTTCGATTCGATACATTCGTAAGATGTCCATCCCTGGTGATGACGAGGATGCAGGTTGCATTGTTGTGAGGCAACAAAATTAACTAGCGTCCATTGATTAGTATTATCTCGTAACGGTATCACTCCTTTTATCAGGTTTTGTGACTGTTAGTGATGTGGAACATGAGCTAAATAGCGCCGCTGCGATCGTGCCCCATCGCCCTGGAATTGACAAGGTTGTGGGATTAGGTGCTGTTAGTGAAGCCTGGTTCACCGCCTTCGAAAGGAAGTACCAGTGGGCTACGAAAGTTTTGGACGAATCAAAAGTGGTAAAAGTCAGGCCCACGTAAGAGTCAGGCCCCCGTAGCCAAAGTGTCAGGCCCCTGCAGCAATTCCCTTACTCGGGGGGAATGACCTCAGGGCAGGACAGCCAGTTGGCGAAATGAGGCTGCAGGTGCTTAGGAAGGAAACCATTGTCGGGCTTTAGGTGTTTAGCTTACAGGGTAGAATGAGCAAGTAGCGCATCGTTATGGCCCTTTAGGGATCATTCCTCCGGGCATAAATAAATTACGTTACATTAGTTACATTACATTGTCAATAGAGTTTATTAGATGTGACTGTTCTGTACCAAACAAGTTGAAAGCTGTAAGGGGCTGAGCCCGATGGTGGCTCAGTTTGCACTCTCGCCTTTGTCTCCAGCCTTGTCGCTGGTAACCCCCAGCAACAAGCGAGATTAGCAGAAGTAAGCTCACAAGCCTACAAGAGCTCTGCGAGCTCTTTCTTCCTAGCTCTCCTTTTCCTTTTCTCCTTAGCTTTGGTTACTTGTTCATAGTCGCCTAGCCAGTTGTCAATATACTCGCTTGGACCGTTACAGTACTTCTGGAACAGCGGTTCTTGGATATAGCGTGTGAGCGGCCATTTTATTGGAAGAGAGAATCGCACCGGAAGCACGAAGTGCACAGTACAATATATATCCCTGTTGAAGAGATACAGCGCTGGTGATAAATCATGATGTGAGCAGGATTAGGAGCTGCAGATTAGGCAGTCGTAGCCCAATATATTGCCAATACTTGCTGGATGATAGGTCTGGAACTGCCGATGTCTTAGCTGGACCACCACAGATGCAAGGTCTTATCCGCGGAAGGTGGCGTTAAGGAGGGTGCTTTGAAGAGATTCCCCAGCTGTGTTTGACTTACAACGTAGCTGTCACTAACCCCTGTCAAATTAGCAACAAGGCAGATTCGAGGCCAATACCAAGGCTGCAGAGCGTCACTATGGCTCCATAATCTGGTTTAAGATGAACATCATCTTACTGCTGCTCGCAGGGTGGCGCGGATACGGAACAGCCCCCGTTTTGCTTTTTACTGCACAGTGACTCCGCTCAAAACCAGGAAAGGGCCCCCGTTTCCTGGCTGAAAGTCAGGGTTAGAGACTATGGAGTTCGATTGGCCAAAAAGCTGGAACGGGGCCCGTTCGAGCACACAAAATAGGAATGTAGAAAGATATATTTTGCCAGGCAGGTATGATAGGCATTTCGGGCATCTCGAACCCCGGCAGGGTTACAAAAGGTCCAAAATCGGAAACATCGTATAGACTAACCCGATTTGAGGATCTGGTATCGTCCATCCATACGACATCGATGAAAGTTGCCGCGTAGTCAAGACCAGAGGCATAGAAATTAGTGACCATCACAAGAAGACGGCAAAATATGGAGCCATTGTTCGCGGATGCGTCCAATTTCCATTTTCTGACCCATCGGATCCAAGCAAATCCTCGAAGACAAACTGGACAGGGCCTTGTGGACGGCGTGACGGCTTCGGATCCAAAGATGGAAAGCGACATAAGCGTCTGCTGCAATCTCAACGTCCTCAAGGCGAAATTGGACCATGTCGTTCAATGTTCTTCGAGATTAAACCAATATACTGATCAGCCAGAAGGACGGCAAAGCCAACGTTAGGTAGAGAATGATATAGAGAATGCTCGAGGAACGAGAGTTTCTTTCTTTCCCTGCCTCTGTTTTTCGGAGGGGGACCTCCACTCTAGATTTTTTCTCTTCAGGTGTTTAACGTCACTGGCACTAAGCTCAAATCGCTCAAGCCGAACAACCTTTTAATCTCCTTAAGCCACTTAGGTGAAATGCCGTGAAAAAAGAGCTGAAGAGAATGTGGCCATAGCATGGTCAGTGTAATAAGCGCCTGGGGAGTCATTCAGCCACATGGCCTATGTTGCGGTAGTGAGGCTGTCGACATGCATTTGTAGCGCACCACCTACTGTACTCCGCCAAACTTGGCGCTGAACAAGACGGGTTAGCCTTGATGGCGGCCTTTTCGCGGAGACAGAGATCCGTAACATACGAAATAGATGCTGTGTGCGACCTGCAGCTGAACCCTATTGCTGCCTGGCGATGCACACCAGATACTCCGCAGCATCTGCCATTGCTGGCAGAGTACCTGGGTAGCCAGAAGTCTGTTTCTCTAAAGTAGTTGTGTAGAGGTAGACAGACGAACCACCAGATCACCGGGCCGATAGAACAGGGATGAACTATATTACTGTAATATTTACAATCCATTTTGATGACGAAGTTTATTAATTCATCAGCTAATCCCATAAGGAGCCTCAAAATGAACCGGCAATGTGGTCTCAGGCTCTCGGCCCAAGGCAATTACGGGGCGTTTGGGACTGCTTGTGGAAACACAGCTCCCGGACAGCCCCAGCAAGAACAAAAACTTTCAGTGCCTTGAGCGGTAAGAAAGGTGTACTTGAAGTGCCGCAAGGCGTCCTCCACCTCACTGCGCCACATTGGCCTTGTCAGCTTTTCACTTTGGTTGAATGATGCGAGTCTTCGCCACTGAAATATTGCTCGCCTCGAACTGTGTCGAGCGCTTTGTGTCAAGTGATGGTGGCTGTGGCCAAACAACCAATGGGACACCCCGACTCTACCCCTCTCCACTTCGCCATCGCCTCCCTCATCTCCACATTGTGATTGGGGAAACTCTGGTAGAATTTCCCGTTCAATGACGGCCACTAGGAAGACGCGGTAGGCGCGTAAACTCCAAATGAAGCCGAATGTCCTCACCGGTCTGACACAGAAATTGGCCGTAAACGGATATGATAGCAACACGGCAAAACAACGTCCGATTACATGGGTATGGCAAAATTCATGCGTGCGCAAGTGAGAGTTCTCTAATACGTGTCTTTATTAGCCAAAGTTGGCTTTTTTTTCCTGCCTGGAGCCTGCCGACGGCATGGGTCATCATCCAGTTATGGCGTTTTGTCGGTCGCTGTGCTTTTTTCCAACTCTACCCCATGTCTTCCAATGTCTTTCAGGGTTACCGTAACAATCCGACTCTACTGCAGCTGCGATGGAGTGCAGCAGTAGAGCCTGTCACTTGCGGCCAAAAAACGGCGACAGCCATCCGTCAGTTTAAAAAGTTATATGGTGAAGTCAAAGAGCTAAGTACAGATACCCGTGCGATATATTGCTGCCAACGTAGTGCATGTATTAATACATGTTTCTTCACGCCTCGAAGAAAGCTTTGCTTGGGCACGCTTCCAGAAAGTCACAAAAACGCCGCAAAAATTCATGGCTCCTCAGGGCGCTCCTACCCTTATAGTCCCGTATTGCTCTGTACGCATGCGGCATCGTTTCATCGCGCTGGAGTATGACAACCTGATCTTGCACCGTCGCGCCAAACGAAGCGTCCCCAAAAAAGATAACCTTTAATGACTTCAACCCTTCCGGTCCAAAAGCCCAGTTAGCAAAGAGACGAAGATCGTCTGATAGAGGGCGATTCGAGTCCGTGCGATGTACAGGCCATAAACTATGAGCATGGTAAGTCGATAGAGATTGGCGGATGTGGATGACTTGGATAGGACTAGAAAGCAGTGGGCTTAGTAATATTTTCTAGGAATTTAATGAAGTTAGCTTCATCGAGCTTACAGTGGAATCTAGCACCCTTCCTACTTACAAAGTAATCCGGCGAGCAAGACAGACCGAGACATTCCAGTGCGAGGCCCGCCAGAGGGTGTGCGGGACTTTGGGGATTTTGATCGAGATCACAATATTCGTGGTCGAGTATGCCTAGGTACATATCATCGAAGAAGCCCTCTCTTTCGGAACCTATTCGGGAATGGACGCTGAGACGCCTCAAAGTGGCCTTGTGGCGAGCAATGCCACTCCAAATGTCCACATCTGGGTGATCCCGAGGGAAACATACAAAAAGCTCCTCTAAGCCTTTGATACGTCCAAGAATATCTCCTAGGTCCGCTCGCCATCCCACTAGACCACTGGCCCAGTCCATTTCAATCTGTTTCACCTCTAGAGTGGTCAAGTGCAGTAAGTCGCCGGGTTTCAGGCCGACATGCAGAAAAGCAGACCAGCCCGGACAATCTCTCAGTGTGATAGACCGTAACGTGTCGAAATTGAAGACTTCACCGGCTGCTGCCGTGAGAGGAATGTGGGAGAGGGAAAGGTTCCTCAGTGACTGGAATCTTGATCCGCTGTCGGGTATTGCGGACGTGAGATGCGCCGTAAAATACTTCTCAAGCTCCATGTCAAGGGAATCCCTTTTCCCCAGATAAAGACATAGAATACCTTCCATGTAACGCCAACTAACAAAATCCAGTTCAAGACTCTCCAGCCTGCCAGCGTTTGCTCGTATGGCCTCAAAAATCGATGCGAGGTCGTTAACCCTTGGTGCCTTCCATCGCAAACCTCTCAGATTCTCAAATTTAGTAAAGTTTACCTTGCTACTTTCGTCCCCCAAGCACTGGCAGTAACAATCTGTTATCAAACTAAGAGACCGAATGCTTCGCTGATTTTTCGTGATTTCGCCGTCCGTCCCCAGCAAGTCGTCCGGCACACATACCCCGAAGTCCCACCTACAGCAAGGCTGTTAGTGCAACAAACTACCAAACAGAACAGAGGATGCACCTTACGCGAAGCTCTGCAATTGACCAGATTCTATCGTGGCCAATATCTCTTTTGCACGCTGACCCAGAAATTTGAAACGCCAGTCAGAGTGAATGCCCGTGATCAACTTGCCACACTCTTCGTCTTCGGTGGTGGAACCATGGTCTAAGGAGTCCGGAGGGTCAACATCTTCAATATCGGCCCCCGTCATGATATTGCGTCGCCTTTGTTCGTGTATGCATCGGTTATTTTCAATGTTGTTTTTGAGGAACTGTTCCCAATCGGATCGGAAGTGGAGATGCAATACGTGTTCTAGTGCCTCTGACGGGTATGCTGGATCGGGTATGTAGTACTTATAAGACGGATCTTTGGTGCGGATAGCGAGGAACTTCCATAACCGTCGTGTGACCATTGAACGAATAGATTTGCAAACAAGACTCATCGACGCTAGATCTCGTGCCATCAACTAAATCAAACAGTTAGTCGTCGCGTTCAGGACTGTTCCGTGCGAATTTACCACAATACTGACATTTTTTAACACCATATCAAGCATTTCAGGTGGCAACCGGCTGAAGACGTCCATTTTTTTACGTCGATATATGCCATAAAACTGCAAGCTTCGACCTTAGGGGCATGCGTCAGCGCCTTGTTCGGTCTGCGATTGCCGTAGAAGTGAGGTGTTCTATAGAGTTGCGGCTCTTCGTCCACCGTGCTTCGTTTCGAGTTAGGTCAATAAAACCCCTCGGCTGTCGATAATATGGATGGAGACACGTAGCATCATCGTCGGCTTCCCCCCGGTGATCAGTGTTCATTGAATAACGGACAGAGGTGAGAAAGCACTAGATACAGAGGGCTAGCGGATGGGAACAAAGCATTTCAAGCCGGCCCTGGCGCCCCTTTGAAACGCATCTTCAAAATGCACTTGACATTGTCGTAGCGCACACGGCAGTTCAATTTAAATCTTCCCTGTCGTGTCGCGTCCTCTCAGCAGCTAAGACGCGTTGAGAGGGCTCCACCGCCATCCCACCCCAAACTTAGTATGCAGCCACATCACACGGGAACATCATCCGTAATTAAACTACGTACCGGGGTTTAATTCGTGCAAGTGATCAAGTCTGTAGGCTGCTTCTTCATGTTTTTAACACTCTCCGGGCGGCCAGTTTGCTTATCCCTTTACTTCAATTTTCAGAATTTTCCCTTTGCACGTGCCTTAGTTCAACAATAATGGACGTCGACACGCACAATAGCCAGTCCTTGGAGACTTACCCTGTCATGCTGGAACAAAAGAGTCTGCGAGAGCTCATCTTAGCCCCTTTAAAGCGGCGCAGTGACGTGCGCACAATGATAATTTGCACAGATCATGTTTCAAGGGACGGCCAAGATGACGATAGCATTACTGACACACACGACTACAGTAACGGCGACAGTGACACTAAGCACTTTGATGCCGAACGCGACGATGTTGCCACTGTCGCAAGCCCGGATCCAGGTGCTTATTGGAGCTGTCTGCTAGATCAGGAAAGGTTCACCTCGGGCCTTGACCTGGCCTACCTGACCGACGCCATGAAACAACTCCCCAACTGCAAAAAGATTCACATCAGCGACACATGTACCACTTCTGGCGCGGTGATGCTAAAAGATAGGATCGGAACCCGGCTATGTAAAGGTTTCGACCCGTATTCTCGGTACAGCAAACATTTTGTGATGCGAGTATTAAGGACGACATTGCTCGCGATCTCTGGAAGCGGCATTAAAGTGGTAGAACTCGACATCTGCCTTGGCCTTGCAAACGAGGGCGGCCAACACTCCATTACCGACGATGTCTTTCACCTTCCTGACGAGTATCGGCTGTTGTTGCGCCATGGCTTTACGAACATAAAGAAATTAAGGCTAGTTGTGAACACGCAGAACGACGAAGATTGGGATGAGAATGTCTCTGAATTTATTAAACTTTTCCCAAACTTATCGCTTTTATGGTTGCGTGTAGCCAATCATGATACTAGTGTCGAGTTCTCATGCCTCACCGAGGCACTACAGGCCCTACCATTGGAGGTATTCGAACTAGTCAATTGCTCAACTACGCAGGAGAACCTAATGCCGCTGCTACTTCATAATCAGACGACACTAAAGGAAATCGTTCTCAACAAAGTCAATATTGAACGTGGTACGAACGGGACCTGGAATTGGGTAAAAAACCACCTGCGAACCGAGCTTCCGAGATGTTCGCTGGACTTCCGAGATTGTCGAGTCGCAGGAAAAGTTCCTACCTTGCCTATGGCTTCTTGGCATGAGTTCTGAAAAAAATAAACATGTCTATACTCATCCTCGATAAGCTATAGTATATTAATAGCAACACGATTTCATTCCGCGAGCATTAAACAATAACATTAGTGCTCCTCGTTAAAAGGTTGACGAAATGCTCTTCGCAAACCGCATCGACGTGGCCCACTCGATATTCGTCCAGGCCCTCAACACACGGTTGTTAAACTAAGAGGTTCAGTAAAACGTGGTCGGCAAACCTGCGGCATCAATGGCCCATCGGCATTATATTAAATTAATGTAAGACTAATGTGCAGACTAGACGAGGGGGCCATCACCATCACGTCTCAATCTCACTCTAGTCGAAATTTCTACGACGTATGTTCCATTCGACCTTAACGATAAGCGATCTGGTTGATGTCACGTCTTATGTGTCAACAGTCCCTGCGAGTTCATCCCATGGCTCTAAGCTGTTAGTTTCAGACTCAACTCCAGACTCAGGCTCTGGCTCAGATTGGCTGTCCTCCCTGACAAACAGCTGTGAGCCTGTTTCCGCTTCATCTATATCCTCAGCAAAAATTTGCCTTTCTGGAGGCTCTGTTTGTGCCAAAAACTGTCGTAAGAGTGATGGAGACTGGGTTGTTAATTCCGCTGCTTCGGCTTTAGCTTCTAAATGACTGGGAATGGCGTACTGGTGTCCGTCATTGTCAAGCCGGCGCCTCGCCCACTTAAGCCGCTTCTTGACTCCTTCCGTGAGACCTGGACAGGACCTTATTTTTCTCAACAAACTCACCACGGCATCTCTCGTGGGTAGCAAAATCGTCGGCGTACTCAAAAGAGAGTCGGATCCGGCCTTAGCGACAACTGCTGGTGGTAGTGGAACTCGGAATGCATCTGCCGTTCCCAGCTGCCACGGTACGATGTAGTCTAGCTGATCCTCGTTACCCCAGTTTGGGCCCGCTAATAGAGTCATTCGTCTTAGCGCCCGTCGGCAATGATTGTTCACCACTTCCCTGCTATTGGATTGCAAGTCTTCCGTTCGATCCATTATACAAAGCCAGTGCTGATGAACAACTCGTTCTAAGTCTTAGAAGCGGATGGCGGTCAGTATTCTCGGAGCTTCAGATTGCATACACTCCACGCGCAAGTCACGGTTATCTTCGGGCGGCGAGAAGTACGGCGCCCAGTACTGCATCTGGAAAAAACTTGGCTTTCCATGGTACCATGTCCGAGGCGTGCGACTTGTACCAACTTCTTTCGCTTGGTTGCAATTGAAGGTCACCATTACAGAGCGACCGAGAAAAGGTTTAATGTGCTGCTCAAATCGCCCCGCATAAGCCTTGATAGGGCACCATATTCTCCTAAATGTCCTTAAAACTTTAAGGAAATAAATCTTGTTCCATTTTGGTTTTGCAGGTCGAAAAAAAACCTCACGATCCAAGAAATCCGTCCAATTATGTTTCGGCGGTTGATACTTGCGGGTGGTCATCCAACATGGGAGCTCCATTGGCATGTGCGTGTTATCATCATCTTCGTCAGGAACAACTTTGGCGTAAACAGCCCAAGCGTCCTGGTAGATCTCCCATATTGTCTGGGCCGTGACGATCCGGCTCCTCTCCGCCACCACATTCTCTTGCGCCTCTTGCAGTCGCGTAAGAGCTGGCAGTAGATCTCGACCGATGCTGCTCCGCACGCGATCCCAATACGCTTGCATCTTAGCCAGGAGATGTCGGTTGTATTCACGCGCAATTTCTTCAGCAGATAGCCGAATGACGCGTTCAGCTAGTTCATTGCCCTTCTTATCCCGGCGCTCTTTGAACGCCCGTTTGGCTTCCTGAACCCATTCCTGGAGGACATATTCAACGGTCAGCTGGGTAGTGGTCAAGCCTTGGATGTTCGTCTGAGACGTAAGCCTCGCTTGCAGGGGACTCCTTGGGATGTACAGTTCAATTAAATTTTCAAGGGCGATATGCCCACGTCGCCAATCGATCGTTTCATGAGGTAGCCACAGCATTCCTGATGTGTCTATTTGCTCGTCCAGCCCAAGGCCGCACCTTTCGACAATCAACCCGTCGGTCTTCTTTACTCGCCAGGTAGGATACCAGATCCACTTGTCGTAATTTAGCTCTCTTTCACTGCTGAAAGTATAGATAAGCAACCTGCAGAGGAGCTGGGCAGTGTAAAGGGCAAATAGCCGCCGGACAAACTGCTCTCCAGTGTTGCAGAGAGATGTTTCGTCGTTGCTGATGAGTTTTGCTTCCAGAAACAAGTGATCTAGCGGAAGAATAAGCCGCGCCGCCTGCGTGAAGATGAGATCATTCATGTCTTTGGTGGGCACAATCCAAAAAGGGCAATGCTCATCCGAGTCAGCGCCGGCCGCCGGTACAATGTGGGTTCGCGGACCAGTGTGGGGATGCCGGTCCGGATCAAAATGGCCCTCGCTCCATTCTTTCAAGATGGTTCCCAGGCAAAACGTAACTTCCTTCCGAGCTCCATAGTCTATACCAGCCCGAGAATTCGAGATTGCTGCAACGTGCCGTCTGTTTGCTTCCCAGGCGCGGGAAATAGACTCTCGACAGCGCCGAGTTGTGAACACTCGTTCTCGATCCTTGGTCATAGAGTCACGGTCCTGAATCATATCCTGAGTTAACGCCAGCAGGGTATCTGGATTACGGACAGAGCATACAACAACTCGGAGCATGAATGGAGGTAGGCTACAGGTGGATGATTGCCATTGGGGCCGAAAAGTTGCCACTACACTACAATTGAAGAGAAGAGAGAGCTGCACCGAAGTAATCAGTCTAGTCAAACTACCCTAGAGCCACAACGTGCTCGAAGAGCAGCTGGTGATGTTTCCTGTCAGTACTAAAGAAGTTGCAAATACTGCGAAATTCCAGTGACGTTTGATAGTGGGATTAAATCAATAAAACAAGAATCTACAATAATCCTATTAAATTCCAAAGCATCTTAGTTTTGCACATTGCGGAGGTTGGTAATGCAAAGTTGGGCCTGCTGGTTTTTGATCTCAAACTTGATCCACAATTCCTGCACCTATGCGCAAAGTGAGACTGAATGTTGCTGCGTTGCATTCCGTCAGGCAGCAATGCTTAAGGAAAGCCTGGTGCAGAGCAAAATTCGTCGAGTCTTCGGAGTCTTAGTCTTACTCTTGACCACTTTAGACTCACGATGACTGACTCAATCATGGCAAAGTACAGTTACTCCTCTTTAAAGGAGAGCGATATACGGTTGCTCAGAATTCTGCCAAATGCAGATAAGAGCTCCCGGATAGAATGTTGCCTTTCGACCCATTCCGTTTTAAACTCAGGCAGTTCACCTCATTTCGAGGCTTTATCCTATGTATGGGGTTCTGAGAATAGCAGGTCAGAGACCCAATCAACTACACGACTTACACTGGTTGATCAACTTAGTGTATTACACTCAACTAAATCAACTAAATCAGGACAATCCTGACTAATCAATTAAACTAAATTTGGGCCTCTCGTGTACGTGGATTTAGTTGATTTCAGTGTAACTGTTGATGGTTAAAGGGCTGCACATTTGATCTCGAACTTAGCTTCAGGGTAGGTTCGGCTGCGGGCGAGACGACAAGTCAGCTTCCTCCCCCTATTCTACATCCGTAATTTGTATTCTAACCAAAGTGCCTTAAGGTAGAGCCTCCGCTACTGCGTCGTGCGTCTGTTGATCCTTGGTTGATTGACTTCGGCATCTTTTTACCCATCTTGGAACCGTATTGCCATGTTTTGAATGACGTGTAGCGGAACGATGGCTGATGCCTAGTTTATTGAAATATCTTCCTGCTAGCTAGCACCTGCTTGATCATCACATAACACCTATTTCTGGCCATCTACAACAAGTATCATCGCTTCTTTTCTGTAAGGGGTCGCCGGTCGGCCCCAGTAAGTTCCGTAAGGGGACACGCGGCTCATTCAGCTAACAAAAAAGAGAGAGCAGACGTTCTCGAGGGGTGGACTCTCTACTATGGTGGTTAACTGGGCAGTCAATGCTCAGGGGCTGGTTGTGAGACCCTCATTTGGTGGCGTTATCAGCATTGCCATCAACCCAGGTGCACGGCAACGAGTTAGTCCGTGACACTTTCACATTATGTCTTTATGTTTACTATGACCATGAGCGCTTCGGAATTCCTAGAATCGTCCCCAATTTCTATCGATGATGTCCCAATTGACTTCGAACTCCCAGTGCCTTCCACGCCTGCTTCTTCTGCCGAGAGCTCATTGACGCCGTTCTCCCCGCCGCCGACGACATTGCCCACTCCTGATAAGTACGATACGCGTCTTTGGGGACATTTTCCGGGTTGGGTATGGTCAGAAAGAAGCAAAGACAACTACTCATGGGCTTGGGAATATGGATACGACATACAACATGACGACGAGCGCAGATGGGTCTGCAAGCCGTGTATTCAGAAGAACGACCCCAGACCTAAGAATTTCGTTGCTATTGGCCTTCAGAATGCGCTGAATCACTTATACAAGGATCACGGAATATCTGCACCAGATAACAAGACAAAGTCCGGCTTGCAAAAGAAAGCCGAGGAGAAGCCAGGGAGCAAGAGGCCAAGATCGATTGTGGATATATGGAAGCTCGACCCTTTAAGACCTCGAGAACAGGCGATTGCCAACTCTATGATACGCGGATTTAATCGAAATCACTTTCAACGTCTCCTGATCGAGTGGATAGTCGACACGAATCAGCCCTTTAGTGTTGTTGAACATGAGAGACTCCGGGATATCTTCGAATACCTTAACCCTGCAGTCAAGATCACGAACGCCAACATCTCTGATACCACAGTTCGCGCGCTCATCAACTCCGAATTTAAAAAGCACAAGGCGCGCGTCATTGAAGCCCTGCGAAAGAGCCCCGGCTTAATACACGTCAGCTTTGACGGATGGAGGGCGCGGAATCGACACTCGTTATACGGTATCGTGTGCTTCTTCAGGGACGAGAATAGCAAGCCCCACAAGGTCGCTCTGGGGGTCCCCGAAGTCCGCAGACATTCGGGGAACAACATTGCAACAGAAGTCCTTTATACCATCGAGGCTTTTGGCATCGAGGAGAATATTGGGTATTTTACCCTTGACAATGCCGAGAACAACGACACAGCACTTGAGGCTATTGGCAAAAAGCTCGGCTTCAATGGCGCTCGAAGGCGAGGCCGCTGCTTCGGCCATATAGTCAATCTGTCTGCGAAGGCACTACTGTTCGGGAAGGATACAGACGCGTTCGAAGAACAACTTTCTGGTGCAGAAGCGCTGTCTGAAGCCGAATACGAACTTTGGCGACAGAAAGGGCCGGTTGGGAAGCTCCATAATTTCGTCGTGGATGTTGATCGATCGGACAGACTGACATACCTGTTGAAAGAACTTCAAGAGTACGACATATCCATGTCGGACGATCCGAAAATACGGTCAAAAAGCCCCGTCTCGGTAGTGCTAGATAACGATACGCGCTGGCTTTCCCAGCTCTATATGATCCGCCGCGCCTTGAGACTTCGAAGGTACTTCGAACTGCTAGTCGCGAAGTTCCGAATCCAATGGGAGGAGGAGAATACATCAAAAAGAACTGGCCAGTTGAAAAAGTCGGCTGTCCGGCCTCGAATCCTTAGAGACGAGAACCAACTTACGGCCAACGATTGGTCTGTACTTCAACACTTCGCGACGATCCTTGGATACTATGAAGATGCAGTCAAGACTCTAGAAGGCGACGGTTTAATCAGGAAACGCAAGAGGGGTTATACTGGTTCATATGGGAACGTTTGGGATGTGATCAATGGGTTTGAATTCCTGCTTGGCAAGCTCGAAAAATATAAGGCGATGGCAAAAGATTTTCCTGACCCCGAACAGTTCAGGATCGGCATAAATATGGCCTGGGAGAAATTAGACAAGTATTACACTATTCTCGACACAACACCGATATATTATACCGCCCTCGCACTCCACCCGGCATACAGATGGGGATGGTTCGAGCAGGCCTGGGTACATAAGCCCGACTGGATCAGATCTGCAAAAAGGATAGTTCAAGAAGTGTGGGACGAGTCCTATCGAGATTTCCATATTGTGGTGGCCTCAAATGACGAGCCTGTTGCAAAACGACAGAAGCAATACTACAATGCCTTCGAAGAGCATTGCGAACAGTCCCGTATCGACTCCATACAGACAGAGCCTCTACTGGACGACGACACGATTGGCGACGAATACGAACGATGGCAATCGAGCCATGAGAGCACTGACAAGACTGTGCGAGATCCGATAGCGTATTGGCATGAGAAGCGCCTGCAATACCCTCGTCTCTCCCGAATGGCCCTCGACTTTGTCACAATACAATCAATGTCTGCAGAATGTGAGAGGATGTTCTCGGCAGCAGGGCAGATGGTTGTTCCCCAACGGTGCAATCTTCAGGCGCAAACAGTTGGGATGTGTCAGGTATTGAGGTCGTGGTTTCGGGCAGGCATTATCAACGACCTAGATCCGTTATTTCTCTCGATCATAGAGGAGAAGAAAGAGCTCGAGGGCATCCATCTTAATGATGATGAGTTCAGAAGACGGGAGCTATCGTGGCTCGCTGCCGCGGCGAAAACAGCTGGCCATTGAAGAGGCGATTCGAGTGCTACAAGAGTGAATGAAGGGAAGGGGACGGGAGCAGCCGAAGGTAGATTCGCACCAGAGGAGCCTCGGGAAGCCCTACTTGTTGTACCAGCCAGCAAAAGTGGACATCACCTCCTTCTAAGAGGGAGGTATTTGTTAGAATATGTCGTCTCTGACACTTTTTAATGCGAGGGGATGGTTAGCGTCACTGTGGCCAACCCTGACACGGGCGCGATGAGATCAACTCAAGAGATAATGCCACTATATTGCACGAAAACCAAGATGAAGAGGAAAGAGGTATGAGCAAGCGCGTGGACGTGTAGACGCGTTAACTTAGTGCCATCATGCGCTGCCCCACTACGCCGCGACTCTGGATGATGCCGCCACAAACCTCCATCCACTGAAGTCAACTACACTTAAATCAACTACATTTGAGGTGTCCGTTGATACACTACATTCAAAGTTTCATTACTAATCTACACTTACTCTAAATTGACAGATGCCGTGTAGTTGATTTAGTTGATTGGGTCTCTGTAGCAGGTACCCTATCTACTTGGACGGCCATGAATTTACAGTCAGGACCAATCTTTACGTAGCGCTGTCGCATCTTTGAGATCGGTTTGTTGAAAGGGTTGTATGGATTGACGCTATATGTATTAACCAAGATGACAAAAATAAAAGAGGAAGATAAGTTTAGTCTATGGCGACAATCTATGCTAAAGCAACTCGTGTAGTTGTTTGGGTTGGAGAGGGCGATGGGACGACTGCCAGCAATCAAGTGCTGGAAGAAATACGAGTTGCCACATACCAAAAATCCGCGTACTCCGCAATTAGGAAAAGAGATCTCCAGGCAATTCTTTAGCAGCTCTAGCGACCGTGGTTTGAGCGTATCTGGGCAAGTAAACGGACGTGCAATTGTATAAGTTGAAGTTATTAATAATATTGATTAGGTCCTTCAAGAAGTTGCCGCAGCTCGAAATGTCCTGATCAAGATCGGCCACACCGAAATCGATGGATATGAGTTCTGCTCAGGCATAAGGGAATTACACAAGTACTTCAGAAGCAGCCCAGAACTTCGACTTCCTAGTCGAATTCTTTCAGTCGTTGACCTCATGCGCGATGCGGCCTTGCGGCGGCATCAGTGCAAAGATGGTTCTTTAGACAGGGTATCCTTAAACATATATCCCCTATGTCAGCTAGTGGATATGTACCACAACCGTAAATCTACTGAGCGTCATGACAAGATTTACGCCTTACTCGGCATGGCGTCTGATAATCATGGTGCAGCAGAGTTAAGTGTTGACTACACGGCCGCTTGGAAAGACGTTTTTCGGGCCCTTATCCACCATCTCCTCTCTAGTCAGATGTCTGTCGACACTTGGAATGATGAAGAGATTGCGGTAATTAAGGGCAAAGGTTGCGTTCTTGCCGAAGTAACCGCAGTAGAGTGGTCTATGCGCCCTGACGACCACCTTAACGACAGACAGGAGGTGACCATTGCTTGGAGGAATGTGCCGAGCCATTTCGATAAAGAACCAACATATTCCTGGGCCTTCCAACCCTCAGCCAAGGCTATCTATCGTGGAGATGCTGTTTGCCTTCTCGAAGGTTCATCAAGGCCGACAATTATCCGGTTACATGAATAATATTCCATTCTTGTCACGATTGGTGTTCCCTTGTCAGACAAGTTGCGAGAGCTGGCCACACAGACAAAAGTGTTCCCGAACGACTTCCTGCTCGTTTGGGACTGGGATGGCCCCGACCACGAGCCCCAAACTGAAACAAACTATGAATCCATCAAGCAAATTTAAAAGGTGCCTAATTGTCTGGAGTCAGGACTGCGAAGTTCTTTGAACCAAGCCAGTCGGATGCGGGATATTGGACTGCTGCTAGAGGCAATGAAGATCCGTGAAAGGTCAGAAAACATGTTCCAAAAAGCCATGCAGATTTGCGAGGTGGCACTAGAAACCGCGGGAGTGGAGGAAATAACAGGGGTCGGAGATATGATGGAACAGCTATTTTTCAAAAACAATGGTGGATGGGTGCCGCTCCGCCTGGCAGCAGACAGAGGGCACCATGGAATCCTTGACTTACTGCTCGCCTCCAGCAACGTTGACGGAGGGACAATGCTACGACAGGCAGCAGAGAAGGGACAGGATATGGTTGTTAAGCTTTTGCTGAGAACTGGTAAGATCGACCCGGACTCTAAGAATGAGTATGACCAGACGTCCTTATGTATTGCCGCATATAATGGGCACGAGGCGGTTGTCCGGGCGCTTCTAGCAACCGACAAGGTCGACCCGGATTGTCTGGACAAGAATAACGCAACACCGTTATTCTATGCAGTACATAAAAGGTATCCGGGAATTATTTCACTCCTGCTTGCTACTGGAAAAGTCGACCGAAAATTCCAAAATAAAGAAAAAGAGATGCCGCTATGGTGGGCAGTGTGGAACGGATATGATACGGTCGTGAAGTCGCTACTAGCTACTGGCAAGGGCAGTGCGGTTTCTAAGAATAAAGATATTCTGATGCTACTAGTTGCGGCAAGGAACGGGCGTGATACTCTTGTCGAGACGCTACTAGCTACTGACAAAGTCAATCCGGACGCTAAGGATCGGAATGATCAGACACCACGATCAGTCGCTGCAAGGTTTGGACATGATGCGGTTGTGAAGATACTACTGGCTACTGGTAAAGTCAATCCGGACTCTAAGGATAAGTCCAATCGTACACCACTAGCGTGGGCGGCACGGAGCGGGCATGATGCAGTCGTCCAGGCGCTACTGGCTACTGGCAAGGTTGACCTGGACTCTAAGGATGGAAATGGTCAGACACCACTATCAATCGCGGCAGAGTTGGGACATGAGGTGGTTGTGAAGTTACTACTGGATACTGGAAAAGTCAATTCGGACTCTAAGAATTGGTACAACCACACACCACTATCAATTGCGGCAAGGAACGGGCATGATGCAGTCGTCCAGGCGCTACTGGCTACTGGCAAAGTCAACCCGGACTCTAAGGATAAGTCCAATCTTACACCACTATGCTGGGCGGTAAAAAACCGGCATATTGCAGTCGTGAGGACACTAAGAGCTACTGGCAAAGCTAACCTTGATCCCATCCTGTCACCTTATGAGGTTCATGCTAACTGAAGTGCTTTCTTTTCAAAAGAGATGATCCTTGCTTCTGTCCGCTATTGGCAGAGGCTACGATATCTGGGAGCCAAGTATTGACATCTGTATTGAGGTAGGCCAGGAGAGCCCGGAACTTGGGACACTCCGCACGTCAAAATGGCAAAGAACAAGCCGTAATGAACCTCACGTACAAAGCTTCAAGTTGGTCAGGCGCGATCGAATCTCCCGATTGATCACTTAAAAGGCGGCGCTTTTGGGGGTTCTCTTGGGCCGTACTGTAAGACGGGCTTGTTCGAGAATTGCCCGTATGTTTGACACCTTTGTAGTCCGTGGGGGCATCTTTCGAGAGACCGTGAAGGACGCCACTGCCGTGTAATTTACGTTCATCTTATGTAAGATAATTTGCTAGTTGAAAATTGTGGCCACCCATCCCTGGAAAATGGTAACCAGCACCACGGCCATTAGCTCCACAATGGCCCAAGCCATCTGGGCTAAGTAGGAGTCGGGGCTGGCTTCTGATGGTATATAAGACTCGGGAACTGGGACTGTGATACAACTCGCCACGGCCACGGGACGGGCTGCATGAAGAGGAATCTCAGACGGATGTAGCGTTTCCAGTTTCCAGTCCTTCTTCATTTGTTGGTCGTTCAGCCATCGGAAACAATGCGAGCTTGAAGCGTGGCGTTCGATGTTGCCTTTTACTCCTGGCTACTTGAATAATTGGACTGGCTTCGGCGTTGGCCCTTTCTTCTGTCCGGGTGCGGCCAATTGGTGTACATGGCCACTCAGCAATATTTGACTCGCTGTTTCCTCGTGACTGTTGCGGAAGTGACCGGATTGTCTCATGGTTCTGACTCCTTGATACGATGGCCACCCAAGCAGGCTTTTGGATGGACAGCAGGGAGTGTCGGCATTTGCCTCGTCAAATCAAAACCATGCATAACCGTGGCAGATCTCTGCTCTTTTCGATAGAGCACAGACCCATCTCGCCGTGTGTGTAGTCGTTGTGAGCCGTGGTGTCGATAGGTGTATTTAATATGTGTAGCCATTACAGAGTGATTTATCGTAGCCTTCGATCTCAACCCGTTGCAGTCGGTCTGCTGGTCCCAAGGGCTATCAACTCACTCAAACGAATTGAATCACTCAGCGTCTCCTGAGGAGATTGTGCTGGTTTGAGGTGGCGGAACTGGACGGCTCGAAGGGAGAAAAGATGAATTGAGGAGGCTGCAGGATGTGTAATGCATCCAGCCTCGCGCCTGAGGCGTGGTTTGTTGGGTTCAGGCATCGATCCAATCGCTGCCACAGATTCAATTGTTGCCTTCTGCAGCACAGAGATATGAGCGGGTCTGTGTCTTGTGCAGGTGGATTGAGGTCCGCGTGTCGTGTGTTAGTTTCGGCACGGGATCTTAAACAGAAAGAAGGGGTGTTCAGCCGCTGTCGGGACGACCCAGAAAGGAGCATGACTCCCAGCTTGCGTAGTGAGCTGAATCGTTTGCCTGAGCGAGCCCGTATGTTGCTCCTAAGCTGGATCAGAGGAGCCGTTAGTCCACATTGACAAAATCACATCGAGGCGGAAAGTAACTTCTCTCCGGACTCCTTGGCCGTTGTGGGCTATCGCATCGGATAGAGCTTTCAGATGCCATCTGTTGGCTTCCCAAGCTTTCAAAATGGCGGGGCGGTTTAGCTGCGGGATAGAGGCGCGCTGATGGTTCTGATTGTTGACTGCAAGGTCTCGGATCATCGCTTCATCGAGGGCAAGCAGCGCAATAAAGCCGGAGCCGAAGAGGCGATGGTCTCTGTGCATGACTGAAAATGGTTTTTTGTTGCAATTATATGCCTTGGCGCGGATGATAGCAGGCTTGTGAGCGTCCGGGTGGCCAGGGTTGAAGGCCCATAGCAATTTTGCCTTGGAGACGTAAACATGTCGCAGTAAAATTACCAAAAGTGAGAAGCGTTATGCCATGGGCTCTCAGCTGAGAGCAACCACAACCGCTTGTCGAGACTAGCCAGGCATTGGCTTTGGAAAGGAGCGTATACGATTCCGACCCGTCAAGTGTCAAAGGTGACGAAATCAATACATAGTCACGAACCGCAACATCGAACCATCAGGAGCGAACATCGAGGTGATTCGGGTCAACCCTACTCAGAATCTGATTCGTCTGACTCAGCCATTGATTGACTCTCTCTTGATATCACGCGCTGTGGAGGTTCGATCTGGGATAAGAATGACTGTAATAGAGAGGGAGGCTGCCCAATAAGCTGTGCAGCAGTATACTTCGCCTCTAGGTGGCTAGGTATTTCAAACAGATGTTTGTTGGCGCCTATTGTCTCACCAATCCATGCAACATAGTTAGTCACCTCTGCGCAGAGATTCGACTGCGACGAAATGTGTTTTGTAAACGACATGATATCATGAAATGTAGGCAGAATCACGGTTGGTCTTGACAAGACTGCATCCCGATGTGCAGCTTTAACTGACGATAAAGGAAGGGGAGCGCGAAATATATCACCTTCATGACTATCATTTTGGGCTGCCTGATCAGGAAGTGTCCATGGTATTACGTATGGCAATCCATGTTCACCTTCCCACTTCGGTCCTGCAAGAGTCATTAGATGGCGAATTGCCTGGAGGAACACATCGCTTTTCTCGTCGGGCGACATGTCTTCGAGCCGTTCAGGCTGACCGATCGTTTCAAACCATAGTGTCTCAAACGCGTCATTTTCGTCTTGGAACTCAATTGCAGTTAAGTCGTTTGATTTGGCATCATGCGGAATATCGTAAGATAGAGGACGGGTCACAATTAAATCCCAGCAAGTCCCAAGGTGCTGCTTTGGCGGAGAGAAATATGGGGCCCAAAATTGGATTTGGAAGAATACTGGTTGATCTTCGTACCAAGTTCCAGAGCCATGATTCGTACCTATCTCTTTCGCTTTATCGCTGTTGAAAGCCACCCTGATGTAGTTGCCGATAATGCGACGAAATCGGTTGTCGAACGAATCAGCGTGGCTGTATGTCATATTCCACATTTCCTTGAAACTTCGATACAGCTCTCGAAACTGCACCCGATCCCAAGACGGAGGGTCTGGCCGGTCAAAGAGGCGGTCGAATATGAAGGACGACCAGCCATTTTTCAGTCTTGAGTATGCCCGTGTCACCATCCAACATGGCAACTGTCTCGGCATTTGAACATGCGAAGTGGCGTATTGTGTTTTACTATATTCGCTCCACGCCTCTACATATACTTCTCGGATGATCTGAGCATCAAGTATTTTACTTCTCTGCTCTTGAGTGTCCTCCTGGCCACGCTGAAGCCTCTTAAGCCGCGAAAGTCTGCAGCGCCCAACGCGGGCGCGAAGCCTGTCCCAGGTGCCGGCTAGCTTTGTGAACATATGTTGGTGATATGATCGGGCGACCTCTTCAGCGGCCAGGCGAATAGCCTTTGCAGCCAATTGCTCCGCTTCAGTTTGTTGTCCCAGGTCAAATGCTTGGTTCGCCTGGTGCAGCCATCTCCGAAGATACAACTCTGAAGTAGCTTTTGTTGCGCTGAGCAACCGAATGTTTGATTGAGCAGCAATTCGTGGATGCAGGGGACTTCGAGGGATGTAAAGGTGGGCCAGGATGTCGAGTGCAATATGTCCCCCCGCCCAGTCTAAACAAGCTTGGGGGATCCAGAGCATGCCGGACGACTTTACTACTTCATCAAGCCCAAGGCCTTGGCGCTCAACTATCTTAGCTCTTTGATTCAATTGTTTGTCTCCTACAGTCCACTTGGACTTCCATATCCAGTTGTCGAATGGCAATTGTTGCTCGCTACTCAACGAGTATGTTAGAAGGCGACACAAGAGTTGAGCCAGATAGTATGCGAGGACAAGCTGGACAGAGACTTCTAGGGTGTCTTCTATATTGTAATCCCTCGGCGGGTTAATCAAGGGCTGCTGGAACAAATGATCAAGCGGAAGTATAAACCGCGCCGCTTGTGTTAGTATCAAAGCCCTGATATCCTTTGTTGGCACTACCCAAAATGGGCAGTGCGTCCCGTCGTTGGTATCTAATGATAATTTTTTGTGGACCTTGCCAATGTGGGAATTCAGCTCCGGGTTGAAATAGCCACGACACAACATGGTCAAGATGGGACCGAGGCAGAAAGTCACTTCTTTCCGGGCTCCATAGCTCGGAAGAATCTTTGCCTCACAAACAGCTTTCAAATGTCGTTTATTTGCCTCCCAAGCACGGCGTAGGGATCGTCGGTTAATCTGCGAGGTATTTGCTGCTTCATTGTGTCGGCTCATTGACCAGAGATCCTGGATCATTTCGTCTGTAAAGGCAAGCAATGGAAGGTACCCTGAGCCAAATATGCGGTAGTCACTATACATGACGGCGAAAGTTTCCTTGATACTGTCATATGCCTTGGCGCGAATAATTCCTGGACAATGCGTGTCTGGGTGGCCGGGATTCGAAGTTCCAGTCGATTTGGCATTTGCTTTATAGGTAGAGGCATCCCGAAGAAGGTAGGAGCGGAAGTACGTGGATGCTAAAGGGCTGCCGGGAACAATAGCGGAGAGTCGTTCGTGGAGTTGGTGGTTACACCGGTCCTTCCAAAGGAGAGTAAAAGGTCCGGCTGGAAAATCGTGGACTCCTTGGGTTGCAACGTGATCCCGACATCCAATGTCCACCCAACAGGAGCGCATGTCTAGCTGGTCCGGATTAAAAGCCTTTAGCACGTTTTCCGTGAAACACGTTAAAGTGTCCTGCAGAGTCAAGCCGGAAACCCTGTTTTTCAGGCCATGGGATTGGAGTAACAGCTGCGGGTTCTCGAAATACGCAACCTCGGCGCCACTGGCAGTTGGAATCCGAAGCAAATTTGCTTTTTCGATAACTGA
Organism: Pochonia chlamydosporia 170; assembly: GCF_001653235.2. NCBI lineage: Eukaryota > Fungi > Ascomycota > Sordariomycetes > Hypocreales > Clavicipitaceae > Pochonia > Pochonia chlamydosporia. The sequence continues at coordinate 53,893 of NW_019154053.1, forward strand.
ACTCCAGAATTTGGCTAAATACTCTGCTGGAATACTATACCGGAGGCGAAGGGCCCGACTCTGATCATCCGGCTTCCAGTGAGTATTCCCAAGCTTTTCCTGGTAGGAGCGCGACTTTGCATACAACATATCATATGATTGTGGTATTTCCCGTCGGAATGGGTCAGGCACTGTCTCATATACTGCTGGGATAATGATATCGTCGTAAAAGACTTTCTGGCGTTCCAGCGAGAGAGCGTTCTTTGAGGCGGAGGTTTGCGAGTTTGGTCCTTGGTCAGCTTTGGGAAACAGGACGAATACGGCAAAGCGGACATTGAAAACGTCGACAGTGCCGAGATGAATATGCCTTGTCTTCGCAATGCTCAGTCCATGTGGTTGTACTACTTGATTAGTGGAGTGATTAAGCGCTGCAGAAGGGAGAAAGGAGAGTAAAAAGTCATTCGGTGATTTGACAGCCCCGAGGGTCTTGGCGCCAATCCATATGCTGTCGACATCCCACCGGCGGGATATTTCTAGTGGGGTATGAAGCAGCTCAAGTTGCGTCTTGTGGAAGGATAGTGGCTCATTTGGACAATCACCCAGGACTCCGCTCCATTGATGAAATGATGAGCTAGGTTCGTAAGAGCTGGTCTCGCCAAATATCATGTTGAGTGTTGGCATGAGTGACTGCAGAAGCCGCACTCTCTGCCGGAGTGTATGGACCTCCTCGGGCTCGTTGAGATCTGGTACGGCAGAGCCTAAGGGGTCGGATTTGTTAGATTGAACCGTAGAAAAAAAAAACGTCGCTCTGAACACGGTACTTACAATTACACTCGTGCCTGAAAAATTCCTTGAAAACTTCGTCGTATGTGGCACTTTGTGAGTCAATGAAGTCGGATGAGAGGCTAGCAGATGGAGGAAGCACTTCTTGCATATAACTACCAAGCACCGGGTCTGATGAATGACCATTGTCGAGTGGCAATGAATGCCCGTCGAGCGTGGGCTGTGGTGTATTGCCGCCATCTGGCAGGAGCAACGGTGAGTTGCCGTACGATGTCGAACGACGGCTAGTCGGGAGGCTAGCTAGTAGCTACCTCGAAAGTGGGCCAACTGGGGTTATCTGACTTTGGAGTACATGCGCTGGGTGAGGAGCTGTGCTGCGCATGATCTTCGAGAGTGAGCTGCGATAGATCAGGGATAACTCGCGTCTCATCCTCTGTATTTATATTGCCGGCATCCCCATTCCCAGCAGTATCGAATAGAGGATCGGGCTGTTCTTTCTGTTGAAAGTACGATTCATGTTGTCTGGCTCGGTAGCGCTGTACTCGGAGGCGTGTTTGTTCTCGTCGCAAGACCGCTGGGTCTTCTTTTGTCGTCGTAGAGTCCAGATTTGTTTGCTTTTCCTGTGTGGTCGTTATATCTAGAGATTCTGCGATGAGCCGATGGTCATGTGTTGCCGTAGGCGCCGTAGGCGTCAATTCTGCGGCAGTTTCTGGCCAAGCTTCAATTTCTAAGACGTCGGAGACTGCAACACCGTCTTGTGGAGGAGTTTTCGAAAGTGGCTGAGACCATGTTAATGGGGATGCTGGAGCGACATGCAGGCTGTTAGGTAGATAATCATTTCTTGCCCAGATTTGACTTGATGTCAGGTCGCTAGCTGGCAATGACGACTCGATGACTCTGACCAAGTCGTTCCCCGCATATTGTTCCCGAAGTTGCTGCAGTTTCCGCAAGCGAAGTCGTTCTCGGTGTGCTCTTACCCAGAGTCGCTTCCTTTCTCGCGTCCGCTCTGCAGAGACTGGTCGCGGAGCCATATATAAACCATTTCATCTCAAAGCGAATTTGTGTCGGCGCGTACAGGATAACTGCTCTGTATGCTTGTAGACAATAGCCCCAATAATTCATGCCAGTTAGGAGCCAGACCGTATGTGAAATTGAAAGTTTGCGACCTCGGACGCTTGCCCCTTTTATTCCAGACCGTAGGTACAGGTAATTTTCGGAAATAAGTGCGAACTCGTTTCATCATTGGCCAGTGGTATTCGCTCGCAAATTAATCGCTGAACTTGGGCTCCTGGGCAAGGATACCCACATATTATAGCAGGGGTTCCGTAGACGTATTAAGTACTAGTGAGGGTAGTGTAGACGTCAAAGACTGGCAAGAAAGGCAAATATTCTGTTCATAAGCATGGGTGTAACGCTGCCTCAACCAGGGTGTAACGCAAATTGATGTGGAGACATGTGTTATTGTTTTTGGCCAAGGACAGACATGGAAAATTGACGTGAATGGCCCAATTCTCGGAGCTACCCCACTTCCACGAAGCTTGACACGGCGCCAACCTGAACCTGTCCACACCTGTGGTACAGATGTTACTAAACGGCGTGTATGTGCCGTCCGCAAGCCACTCGTGATGCTCCTCCTGGAACCTCTCCAGCACGGCAAAGTCCAGCTCTTCCGGATTGTCGGACTGGTCCTCGAAGACGTGCTCCAGCATGAGCAGCCGCACGCACCATACCAGACCCGCCAGCTGACCGGTGTAATCCGCCGCGCGCTTGTAAGATAGCTTTTTCGGGTCGATGCCGAGAACGGCAGTAAAGTGAAGCAGCGGGTTCTGGAAAATATTAAACGCTATTTTCTGCTTGATAGATGCGATCCAAAATTCCATCACGCTGCGGTCCAGCATATCCTCCAGTTCTGCCTCTTCCTGCCTGTCCCCAGCATCTTCTTCCGAGCGCGACCGACTAGCCGCCACGATGCCGCCGCCGGTGGGCCTACCTTGCCGTGTTGATGACGCCGGACCCCTCCGAACGGCGGCGCCACCGCATCTCAGATCAATCGCAAAGACCCCTTCCACCACGACACGGAGCCGATCCCACTGCAGATCCGTGAACCGTACCCCGAGCTCCGTGTTTGCTGCTTCCTGGCCCATCTGCCACGCCCCGAAGCAGTAGCATAAGTAACGCGCCGCGTACCTCTTGTAGTCGTCCATCGAGCTCTCATGATCCTTAAGCTGGACCGGCTTTCCGTGCGGTGTTGTCGGCTCGATGCTGTTCAGCCATCGCAGCGTCTCTCGAGGTACAAGCCTTAAACGGCTAGTGCATCGCGCCATTACTCGCTCGAAGCTGTCGGCGATAATCCTAAGCTGCCGTTGTCGCTGCTTCTCCGTCGCTGCCCATACCCGCTTTAGTTTTGCATCTGACATCGGGCCTTTGCTCATGCGGCATATCTGCGCGAGATCTTTTTCCTGGAAGTGCTCCGCCCATCCCGTCCATGACACCCACGGGTTATCCACGTCGGCGCCGCCTGGGGCCTCTCCGGTCCTCCGACGCTTGTCCTCGTCGCTGGTCAGTTTTTGGCCATAGCTTGAAAGCATGTCATCGAACCCGGAACCATAGCCAGAATCGTCTCCAGATGCATTGTCGTCCGCGGCGATATCCGACACGATGCAATAACGAGCCCGTCCTCCCTTTGAAAACGACTGCAGTGAGACCTTGTCTCCAGGACGCGCCCGTGCGGCACCACTTGTGTTTATGGCCTCTCTGTGACCCTTTGATGGGCAGGCGTAGTGCGTAGTTAGACTGTTTGGGTGTACGGTCAGAAAGTCACACGGCTGATACGGGCCTTGAAACCCCTTCAGCATCGGTAACTGATTAATGGCAATGCTGCCGTTTACTGGCAGCTTCACCTCATGCGGGTCGTAGAGCGTTAGCGACAGCTCTTCCTCGTACGCGAGCACACGCTTTATAGCCTGACCCTTTAACTTGTGCTTCCTTCTGTAGTGTCGCCCGATGCCACCATCCCGCGGTGGTCCGGATGCGCACACCTCACGAAGCATAGACGCGTATTATGAGCTCTGCTCATCTAATTGATTTCTATGAGAAGATCTGACAACTTGTAATCCGCAAATATCTTCCCACTGCCATGCCCTTACATTGACACTCCCGCTTGTTCGGGTAAGGAGCAAAAGTCCAAGTCTTGGTCACTGTCTGGTTCCCCACTTATGTTTCTTCTGTCGCGGGAGACCTCTGATTTGATCACTGTGTCAGGTTTAGCTAGGATGATGTCTTGAAAGGTTCCAATGATGTCATGTATGCGCGAGCCAGTTTTGATCTGGCAGACTGCTAGCTTCTGCTCGGCACTTTGAATGGCTCTCTCTTCCCTGACGTCCAGGTCTGCCCGCTCATTTGCAATCGTGCTTCTTTCCAAATCTAGCAAATGCCTCTGTAGTTCTTCCTCTTTTCGGAGTCCGAGGATCTCGGAGTTTATCTGTTTTTGAAGGGAGCGCAGTGCGCTCAGAAAGCGCATCTGTCCAAGTGCCTCTGTTAACTCCACAGCCTCTTCCATACATTTTTGTAGCTGTGTCGCTGATATATCAATGCGGACGACGGCCACGTGACGTATAAATGCCATCGTCTGTAACAGCGGCTCGAGTGATGCAGTTGACAGTTCATATCCAGCAGGCAACGACTCGCGCTGCTGGAGCAGCACATCCTTCCATAAGTGAAGTTCTACAGCCATGGCACAAGCCCACCGACGTTTCCCCAATAAGTCAGGCAGGGCTTGTTTAGCAAAATCAAAGCATACTTGCTCCATCACTCTTTGCAGGTGTACCATCAGCTCGTGTTGTGCCTCAAACGGCAGCCTGATAGTGAAAGTCGATACCCCGCTCTCGTTGGCATCGTCTGCCACGATTTTGCTTTGAATCTGTATTGTACATGGCGATTTTCCATTGGCGATCCCATCCAAATTACATGGCAGCTTAGCTTGGATTGTTCCGCCAATTCCAGGTACTCTTCCGCATCGTTGACACCGTACCACGACACCCCCTTCTGTTGGCCCTGGAGAGTTGTTCCTTGCATCTTTCGTGTTCGGAATTGTCACTGTCGCGCTTATCGCGGAAAACCATTCTGGAAATCGTTGACTTGCTAAACAAGCTGATTCAAAGATGCCCTCTACAATCAACGTTCTTGATATAGCCACAAGTTTAGAGACTCCGTGTGCCTCAACAATGTCTTTCAGTGTGTTGCCTTCCGGTGTGGACAAGTACGAGTTGACCAGTTTCCGGATGGGCTTCTTCTTCCTTAGCTTAGCATTCTTACCCACGAATACATGTCGCAAGGCAACATAGACACGCTCGGAATACAGGTCTTCTGTGGACGCCATACTAGTGCGCGTCGAATGATCAGATTTGAGCGGCTCGGTTTGGGTCGGCTCGTTGATGCCTCCACGACGTTGACTCTGTAAGAGGTCAGAATCTCCCAATGGCCCAAGCAGACTTTGTCCTTCTACTTCTACAAGTTCGACCCCAGCCGCTGTCAGACCTGGGGTATGGGAAAGTTCTGGGAAGCGTTGACTCGCCAGACATGTTGAGTCGAATATCCCTTTCGATAAAAAGTCGCCTGCTATCGACGTTATATGAGTCATCCCGTGGGCGTCAACAATATCCTTCAACGTATTGTCCTTATCACAATCTAGATACTCATTGACCAGCTTTCGGATTGCCTTTCTTTTAGATCGAGCGTTTCCACCTTGTAGCTTAGCAGCTTGGCCGTGGAAAACATGCCTCAGGGCAATATATATTCGTTCTGGGTATCGGTCTTCTGCGGACATTATGGAAATGATAATGAGATTGTACGAGTTCCGAAGATAGCGAGACAAGTATTTTCAAAACAAGAAACTAGGCTTGTAATGTATTATGGTTGACGAGGGCTAATCACTTTGTGAGGCTCGTGGCCAACTTCGTTTACAAGAAGAGGGCAGCAATGAAGCCCGCTACTGATGTCTCAGCCGGCCCCTCAGAGCGGCCCAGAGCGGCCCACGTTTACTGTCAGGTAATTGACATGCATAGCTGCCTAATCGGCAAGGACACGATTTACCCGATGATAACTGACCAAGAATTTCTTCTCGCCTCTCAAAAATTGCGGAATGATGCTTCTTTCGAGCAAGTCATAGCCGCGCCGATATCACAATGAGCACTGCTGAGCTTCAGCAGGCTTTCTATCCATACGCGTATGGATTAGTGTATGGAATACTTTTGTATTCCATACAGTTAATCCATATTCCATACAGCTTGTGAGTATTCCATACGTATGGAATACCACGGAAAATAGTTAATCCATATAAAAATTTGTTGGCCAAGCTCAGGGTGAGGCCAAGTTATCCCTTTGCTCTGCGGTATTGTCAGACGACTACCAGAATGCTTTCACGCTGACGCTCTCGTTTGAAAATGTCCTCGCTCCATTCTACAGCACCCACAGGTGGCTATGTGGGGTCGTCAACTACCACCAGGGAACTCCAATCCTCTCCAGGCCTCAGCAGTGTCAGCGGGCCGAGGGTAGGAAGCGAAAGACAACGGCAAATACTTGGGCTCATGCTCGTGAGCCGTATGACACAGAGCCTGTTCGTTGCGCTCGACGAAATGAGAAGTTTTATTATTGTATGCACTGTATTGACCCTCCCTATTCGACAACGGTCTCGACGACATTCCGCAAGCACCTGCTGAATAGCCATGCCATTCAGCTGGAAGCAACTGAAAACCCAATCAAGAAACAGCGCGACAGCCTTATCCATGATGCCTTTGCAAAAGCTGGCGAAGTGCATGTTGCGAAGCAATTGATTAGACGAGAGGAAGCCCTAAGAAGCGCTGTCAATCGGAAGGCCGCACTAGAGGCTCTGGTCCAACTTGTTATTGTCCGTAACCTCTCATATAACTGCAGTTCCTGGCCAGAGCTCCATGCGCTGATTTCCGCGGTCAACCACACGGCAAACGATCTGATCAGTCTCTCACATGGTTCAATACAGAAGCTTGTCTCCAATTCTTATTGCGTACATAAGGACATTCTGCGGAGAAAGCTCCAATCATCTCCTTGGAAACTTCACCTTTCGTTGGATGTTTGGTCTGCGCCAAATCATAAAGCCTTCCTCGGAACGTGCGTTAAATTTGTGGATTCGGACACTAAGGAGACACTGCAGGCATTACTGGCAGTGTCAGAGCTTCCTGGCCTAGACGGGCCCGGTGGCCACGGCGGAGCTGAGCAATGGAAGCTTCTTCGGCAGGTTCTTGATGACTATAACATTTGGAATAAGATACCCTTTTTTACTGGCGACAACCACGGCTCAAATGACAAGCTATGCCGCTTTCTCGGAGAACACCTCCAAGAGAAAGGCATCAAGTGGGAGGCCAAAAAGCAGAGAATTCGATGCCATGGTCATGTCCTCAACCTCGCGGTCCAGGCATTTCTATTCATTGATTCGAAAGAAGCTGCCACAGCGGCTCTGGAGCAGATTGAGGACGGCGATAGAACTGCCTTCGGCAGTGATTTCATTGAAAGAGTCAATGCCCAAAGGGCACTTGGCAGGCGGCGTTTAGGTCCCCTGGGTAAAGTCCATAACATCTCAATCCACATGCGTGAGAGTGACTACCGATGGAATTTGTTTAAGAAGCGTGCTGGAAGGTCTTTGGGACTCGATAACGATACGCGGTGGAATTCGTGGTTCCTTCTGTTAAATGCTGTCCTTGATCTTCAAGAACATGTGGATTGGTATCAACGGAAATACTATGATGATTTGCGGGGTGATTATCTGTCACCCGATGAGTGGCAAGCCCTGAGGGAGACACGCAGCTTCCTACAACCATTCTGGAGGATTACTCAACTAACAGAAGGCCGCTATGCTACACTCGATCGTACCCTCTTCACCATGGACGTCCTTCATAAACATTACACCCAGGCATTCCAAAAACACCACAGTACCGGTGCACTCCGAAGCTGCATTGCAGCATCATGGGCCATATTTGACAAGTACTACCAGCTCACAGATGAGAGTCCCGCATACGGTGCCGCAATGATACTTCACCCGTCGCGGCGCCTGGCCCACATCAAAAAGAACTGGCCCAAATCGTGGCACAAACCAGTCCTTGATAGCGTTCAAAAGTATTGGGAAGATCACTATCAAGCGCTGCCAATCACAACGACAACACCACAGCTTAGGGATCAGACACAGCGGCTCGATGAGTACGATATGCTTGCTCGAGAGCTCGATGTTGTGAGCCCGGCTTTGAGCGAGCAGGATGAGTACCAGTCCTTCACCGCACAGCCACCCGTACTTATTGACTGTTCGCCGCTTGCGTGGTGGCTTCGAGAGGAGCAGCAACAAACATGCCCGCGTCTCTCCCAGATGGCTGTTGATATGCTTTCCATACCGGCCATGTCGGCCGAGCCAGAGCGTGTCTTTTCTGGAGCTCGGCGCACGATATCATGGGATAGATGCCAGCTGGGAAGTTCAACAATCGAGAGGGGTGAATGCATGAAGAGTTGGATCAAGAGTGGCATAACACAAGGAATTCCTGTAGATCTAGATGAAGGGGATAAGAATGGGGCTTCAGAGGATTCAGAGGGGCCTGCGGAGGAGGACGTCGATCAAATCACAAGACGGCGAGCCTCTACGACCGATTCACTGTAAAATATATGACGTCATCATTCAGTATTCCATACGTATGGAATACTTTCCATACAAGGTGCATTCCCTATTCCATATTCCATACGGGTCTGTATGGAGTATGGAGTATGGATAGAAAGCCTGAGCTTCAGTGGAAGGACCATCGAGTTCTCCTGGATATCATCGATAGGCTGCGCTCAAAAGGCTTTGGAAAATATGTTGACCTTCCGGAACTCGTTGTGTGTAGAGATCAGTCAGCCGGGAAGAGTTCTGTTCTCAAGGCAAGGGCAGTTGGAATCTGCCGGTACTGAAGATAACTATCTTCAGCCTGGTTCTCCCCATAGCCATGCCTCGAATTGCGCTTTACAAGATAACAACAAGTACCGGACACTTTACTATGGCTTTTTGTTTTTGTTGTAGCGATGTAATTACCGTTAGCGTGGCTACAGTACTAGCCCTCAATTTATACTAAGTGAAGTGAACGGGTAGAACGAAAAGCAGATGTCATGCCTTGGGAGTTGACGACGCGCGTAGCTTGAAAGGACAATACAAACAATTGGTCCTAGAGTGCTTTCTGACGTGCGGAGTCAATCAGCCTGAACAAATTCTCCATTATGGTTTATTCCACATCCTGAACATTATCCAGCCGATGTTTGAATTCTTTTTCCAAATGTTCCCATTGCTTTGGCGATTTATTCTTCTCTCGCTCAAGCGTAATAAGTTGTCGCATTAACGACTCGATCTTCCGTACTAATTTAGCTTGCCGTAGCCGCTTTTGTCCTAGCGACTCTTCATCCGATGTGGCATCAGTATCATCGCTAATAGGTTCAGACTCCGACCCACGCCAGATCTGACCACTGATCTCATGAGAATTTCGACTACGTAGGCTTCGTCGGTGATGTAGGAGTACCTCGTATTTCTCAAGCTCTTGGCGGAGAAATGTAGCACATGTACCGGGCGAGTTGCTTTCGTCCCATGTCCTTGAGATATACGCCCGATGCTTCACATCCCATCTGGGAGGAGGTCGGCCGTAGTTACTGGAGCGAATGTTAAATTCCAATACCACGGCATTAGGATCGGGTTGTGGCGCAAGCGTGCCCGCTGACCAATGCTCTCGAAGACTTCCTAGCTTCGCGTATATTTCTTCTTCGGACAAACGAAGCAAATCCTGCTCCGGCTGCACAACATAAGGCATACACTCATCTGCAGCAGCATCTGGTGCTAGTTTCCAGCCATCGTTCGGATGATGTTTGATGCATGTTGATGGGAGTGGTTTTCGCAACTTGCCGTGCGACTCCACCTGCTGGTAATAGTCATCTAGCCCTCGGTGGAAGCTGGGCCACCATACGAACTCCTTCGACTCTTTGTCTTTGCGCATGAAAGCTGTATAGTGCCAATCCCTAGTCTGTAGATAAGGCTCTACCAGACCAATATCGCGAACGGGCACCTTGATCGAGAAGATGGATTCGCTTTATGCTGGTGACATAGACATATCGAAACGAGCAATAGCAACCACCCTCCATGCGTAGAAATCGCAGCTGTCTATAACGGCGTTAAAAATCCTCGTGGGCCTTGTTGGCAACCTCGACCAGTTGGTAGGACGAGCAGTTGCACGTTTTCCTAACGTGGCCGCCGATGGCAGACACAACCCTCTCCGTCACGTCCATCACAAGCCTAACCCATTCTGCACGATTCAGAAGTTGGAATTAGAGGAGAATATGACACCTTGCAGACATATTTCTGACTCTTCGCTTAGCATCAACTGAATTAATGTTAACCCATAGCATAAGTTCTTCACGCAAGCGATCACGCTCTTGCGTAGACCTATACGATCTTTCCAAAGGTATTGAAAATTAGATGATGTGTTTCTATGACTGCCATGGGTGTTGATTTGAAGCCAAGTTTGCATGACCTAGGTCGGGATTCGGCCATCCACGTTGGGAGAAGCGCGGATCCTTGCATAAGGCTTTGAGGGTACCGTTTTCCAAAGGGAAGCAAGACTATTGTGCGTAGTTATCGAGATTTCGATTGCAGCAGCTTGACTATGGCCTCGTGTCCGTTCTCGGCGGCCAACGAGAGCGGCGTCTGACCGTGCTTATCCTTCGCCTCGACATCGGCGTCCTCGAGCAGCAGCTTGACAATGGCCTCTTGCCCCTTCTCAGCGGCCCAAAAGAGTGGTGCCACACCGGTCTGCATGGCCCACGATAGTAGCGTTGTGCCAGCGCCATCTGTAACGTAGGGGTCAACGCCAAAGCTGGCGATCAGCAGCTCGACGGCGGCCTCGTGCCCGTTCTTGGCGGCCAACAAGAGCGGCGTCCGACCGTACTCATCCTTCGCGTCGACGTCGGCGCCCCTGTCGAGCAGTAGCTCGACGGCGGCCTCGTGCCCGTTCTTGGCGGCCAACGAGAGCGGCGTCCGACCGTACTCATCCTTCGCCTCGACGTCGGCGCCCCTGTCAAGCAGCAGCTCGACGACGGCCTCGTGCCGGTTCTTGGCGGCCAGCGAGAGCGGCGTCCGGCCGTAGTAGTCGTTGTCAGCCTCGATGTCGGCTCCCCTGTCGAGCAGCACCTTGACGATGGCCTCGTGTCCGTTCGAGGCGGCCAACGAGAGCGGCGGCCAACCGTACTCACAGTCCTTCGCCTCCACGTCGGCGCCCTTATCGAGCAGCAGCTTGACGACGACCTCGTGTCCGTTCTTGGCGGCCCACGAGAGCGGCGTCTGACCATAATCATAGTCCTTTGCCTCCACGTCGGCACCCCTGTCAAGTAGCAGCTTGACGACGGCCTCGTGCCCCTTTTCGGCGGCCCGCGAGAGCGGCGTCTGACCATATGCATAGTCCTTTGCCTCCACGTCGGCGCCCCTGTCAAGCAGCAGCTTGACGACGACCTCGTGCCCCTTCTCGGCGGCCCGCGAGAGCGGCGTCCAACCGTACTCATAGTCCTTCGCCTCCACGTCAGCGCCCCTGTCAAGCAGCAGCTTGACGACGGTCTCGTGTCCTCTGTGTGAAGCGGCATGAAGCGCGGTGCCGTAACTTCCACCTTGCGCGTTGACATTGGCGCCTCGACTAAGCAGGTATTGTACCGCGTTTGCCAACCCTCCAAATGATGCGTAATACAACGCAGGAGCTGGTTCCATTCTTGAGTAGTCTCCCGGTAACAGGAAAAGGGTATCTGGACGATAGAGGCTGTAGCAGTTCTTATATGAACTTTTGTGGTGGCAGAAGAATTTCTCGATATAATGTTGCAGTTTTGTGTCCTTGCCTTCAGCCACTGCAGCATGGCTCATCCAGTACCTTGCCGAATACTCTGCCAAAGGAAAAGCCTCCCTGATCTGACGTATCGGAATATCCTGGTCTAAATGCAACAAATATGCAATACACACAGTTGCAATTGACGCTTCAGCAACCTCGTCCCGAAAGATTTGGCCAATGTCTTTGTCATGCCGGCCAGACGTCAAATATTCCTTGACGGAGAAATGGGCCAACTGGAGCTCCATAGGCTTATCATCGTCATCGCCAGAATGGCCTTGTTTGGAAGCCACCACTACCAAACTTGAGCAGTAACACGCGACTTCCCGAGGATCGGGCATCCTATGTTTTGGATTAAAGTACTGTTCCCCTTCGGTATCCACTGCTATTGCATCGACCACTTCCTCAATACGTAGTGGCCGCTCAGAGTAGGTCAGGAATTGAAGAATCCTTACGGCGTTTTGCTTATATTCTGATGGAATACCATGCAAGATCCTGCTGTAGGTGTCGTCCAGAGTCTTCGGGAGCGAATTGAGAGCAATTTGGAGTGTGCGATAATCCAAACACTTTTCTAGCGCATCAAGCTGACATGCAACCCATCGAAACCTGTGAGAATTTTTAGCACGGCCCTACGGACGGATCGTAAAATGTAATCATTGAGGCATTTGCTTACATTCCATCAGCCTGATCAACGAGCCGGGACTCAATCTCCTCCTGGACGTCCAGTTGCGACCGCCACCTCTTGAGCCCTTCACGCTCTCTCACTCTCGTGTGGACGTACGCACGGATGTCGTCGGTAATGGCGCCGCTCTGAATAGGCACTATATCCACCTTATCTGCAAATCCGCTTACTACAGACGTGATGTCCTGTTCTGGCCGACTTGTCACAAGAAGATGGACATTCCTGTACTCCGAGCTGATGAGATCCCTTATCCACAAGAGCAGTCCTTCCGTCGATGGCCCTTGCCTTGTACAGCATTCGTCGAGGGCATCCAGAACAATCCAGACTTCTTTGATCCCTTCTATCATACGTAAGAAAGTCTTGCAAAGCGATTCGCAGGGTGGTTGCCGACTTCCGTCTTGGCAAGAGGAGTAGAGGGAATCCAATTCCTTCCACACACGTCCGCCTTTAGGATAAAGTTGGCTGATAAGGGACCGCACCATGCTGTTAAGTGTCTGCTTGCCCGTATTATTGAAGTCGAAATAAAAGTAGAGGAGACCCTGCGGATTGGCCCGCTCGAGAGCTTGAATAATAGTCGAGCTAAGAATCGTTTTTCCGCATCCAGGGATGCCATGAAGCCACAAAAAAGAATTTCGCCTTTGCTTCCATTCCACGAAGGCATCAGTTTGCAAGAACCATAGGCCAGAACCTTCCTGGCGTTGCCGCATGGCGTTATTGTAATTCGTTGACGGATCTGGCGGCGACAGCCAACGTTCCGTCTTTTCGCGCTTCTGTTCAAGTTCCAAGCCTTTGACAACATTCTTCGTGTCTTGAACATCACTGCGCATTTTGTTCACGCCTTGCTCAACTTCAACGTTGTTAATAATATGAAGTTTTATTAATCGATAGACTAAACTAACCTGTAGAAAGAACATCTCCTATCTTTTTTTCAGCTTCCACCTTATTTGGGGCTATCCGACAAAGAAGTTCTTTGGCATATACCGCAGCAGCCACTGCTGCATAGCTCTGCCACTCCTTGTTTTTGTGGGAATCCGAGTAGTCACATATTCCGCGAACCACGAGGCAGGGGAAGTGGTTCATTAGCCCCGCTGCCTCCATTTCAAAACATAAGACGCCCTGTTCTGCTGCGAGTTTATCACGAACCAAGGCGTCCTTCATAAGCTGGTTCGCAGAAGCAATCAGACCGTAGTGGACCGCAGGACTCTGATGTCTTGTTCGCTCGAGTCGAGTGATCAAGTTCGGTGAGTCGACGCCGCAAACCTCCGCACAGCCGTTTTTCTTATCTGGAGGATGAACAAAATCGCTGCGATACAGTCTATCGCTGCTCGCGCATGGCCGGCTAAGTTCCTCCCGCAGGTCCTCTTCCTGCTCAAGAATTATGTGGTTAATGGCTTCCTCTAGCTGACGCCGTTTCCTCTGGTACTGGGTCTTTAGCCCGTTCACCGCCGCCAGTAAGACTGTTGGTGGCCGGTTCAAGAACGCAGTCTGTCGGAACGCCTGATCCTGTATCGTTTTGCCGAAGTCGTACTGCAACACCCCGCCCTCGCCATCGCGAGGAGTGCTGATCACGATGTCGCCTAATCGGACGTCGTTACCGCTGGTCGGCGCCCCGCCGCCGATGCCGACCATGAGGCCGATTCTGACATTTGGGAAGCTATGCAGCATATCTCTTGCGACGCTGGCCGCAGACGATGTGCCGTATTCGCTGTCGGGCAGAACAGCAATAACGACATTGTGCTTCCCAACTCGGCCCAAGGTGTAGCCATTGTCGTCATGAGGGGACACATATTCCAGCGGCTCGTGTTCTTCGTCGAGACAGAGCTGTGCAGCAAGGTACTCGATGCTTATGGCGCATATCCATCCCACGGTGTAGTCGGCATTCGAACGGGAGCATTCAGTTGACATCTTAGGCCACGGTATCAGATGCTGCCTTCAATCGATCTTGACAGAGGCACTTACCTTTGGCTTAGTCCGCGGTAGTCCGAAGTCATCTAAGGTTCTCCCATTTGAGAGACATGAGACGCACAGCGCATCGGGCGAATCTCCTCCAAGCTTGGCGTTGTGTCTCGAAGATGCCCAGGCAGGCGTGGGGCTCCACGAACTAGAGGAAGCCGGGTTGGCGACTTCACAGCATTGGAGGGTATGTCCTGCCGCTGAGAGTCCCATGCAGGAAACAGTTGTTCATTCTTATTGGCCAACCGGGAGCAGAATTTTGACATGTCATACCGTCAGCTGTAACCGTGCAGGAAGGCAGTGATGTGAGTGCCACTCAATCTTGGCCTACCGCTCACCATTAGGCTCCACGACCAAAGCCCTCTTCTGCTCATTTTTCTAGCAGGATGGTGATCGGAAACCAATTGTCACTCTGTCGGTCGTTTTGACGCAGCGTGATGGTGTGCCAGCTTTCCTGTGGTCCAAACGTCACAGGGATGGGCGTCCTGGCGCTACGGTCTTACCTTCACAACACAACATACTCAGAATCTTTTGAAACGCCAGCCTCGTCCGATAAAAGAAAGTCGCACCACCTAATATTCTGGCGCGAGAGCAATGCGATGGAACGACGGCCCTGGTAGTCTCATGATGGGGATGGCCCAGCTTGCTCGGTCTACCGCACCATTAGCCCAAACAATGGAGGGAGTGCCTTGGTGCTTTCTCGCGTTGTGACCTGCTTATTCGACATGATTGCAAGCCGGGGTGTTATTTAATTTGCAGTGCCTCTCTATCGCAGTCGCAGTTCTGAATTTAAGGTAATTATACATCAGTATGGAAGCGCTATTTATAGCTGGAGAACTTAAACCATGATAGAAGGGTTCTAAATGGGGAACACAAGGACTTCCCATTCGAGTACAATCCTGCTCACCACTTCCAGCAAAGCAAGGTCAACAGCATGGCCAGTCATGACGTCGTAACCCGTACCCAGGCCCTCACCCTGCGAGTTGCTGGAACTTCATATGAAGAAATTCTTCGACAAACAGGAAACAAAGCCAAAATTGTCGGTCGCCTTTTACCCGGACCAATGCAGCAAAGATTTGATCCTCAATCTCGGCATCCATTTATCCGCGATCATTTTGTAAAAGAGCGATTTGGAGACGTTCCCACTCTGGGGTTAACAGGCACGTCCTTTGCAACCCTCTAAGTTGCAAGGGACTCTTTTGGACAAATTGAACAGCCAGCGTTTCATCCGAGTTGCCGACAATAGAGATAATTCCTTGGGAAGATTCTTTTAGCTGGTAGCCCTGAAAAGGTCGAAGAGCTTACTAAGAATACCAATAACAGTCAATATCCCATCGCCAGGGACAACCAGCCCGCCCGGCCCCACCTGCAGACGACCTCCGTGTCTTCATCCGGCTCCCGCCCGGGGCGCCTGCCAGGAGCCATAATGGCTACGCAGAGAAATCACATCTCGACAAAGCTCGGAATTGACCAAAACAAGATCCCACAGGCTAAAACCGTCAAAACTTGATGGGCGATTCGCACTGCTGACACGGCTACTCGCGAGTTGCTCTTGGATCGACAATCGGACTGGGCTATAGAGCTTGGAGCCGCCGCTATTGAAAAGAGCCAGAAATGGTTTAAATACGTAGTGCCAAACTGCCCACGCAGACTCACAGACCTAAAAGGCACAGAATTGAACCATGAAACTGCGGTAAAAGAGGACATATTCTGCCAGACTAGACTATATCCCATCGAGGTCCGACTAACTCTCAAAGAATCCTGGGACCCTCTAACACAAACTCTGATCGTATCATTTATTGAACCAATCCACTAAGCCCTTGGCCTTGTTTGGCACTAGCCAGCCGGCCAGGCTGCTCACGAAAGCAAGTCCACCATACCAGTGCTGCTGGGACTACCACCTGCGGCGCGAGTGCCAGCGGGAGGCAAGATGCAAACGCAGCAGGGCATGAGAGAGCAAGAGCAGCAAAAGCACACCGTCAGTGGCAAGCCATACTCCATTTTTAGATGAGACAATCGACTTTGATCTTGCCCACCATGTAACGTTTTTGTACTCTGCCAAAATATTGCAGGTGTTATAGGGTTACAAGGGTACCCCTATAATTCCAGGTGTTTGTCCAGTCAGAATGGCGCGAAGGATGCGCCCTCGAAACTATAACTCTGCAAGATGGGGAGGCAATCCTACGTGGCGCCTCGGCGAATGGAGGACAGTGCTAGATATAACAGGCAGCAGAATAACGCAGCATGCGGAGCTCACTTGGGCGAACAACTCTGTGGCAGCAATAGCCTTTCCATAATGGCGCATTTGTGAAAACCGGTTTCTCACTAGTACCATAAATAGTCGTTATTTTTTGAAGTTAATGTCTCGGTACGTGTGCAGCCAGGCAGCAAGGGTCGGCCGTAAACAATGTTAGCTTCGGATATAACGTAAAATAGGCACTGCGCTCTCTCCTTTATTTGATGTACAGATAATTGCGTATTATGGCTTACATTATGCTACTAAGGGTGGGTATAGAATCAAAGTTTAGAACCAGCCTTAGTGCTACCGTTACATTAGCCGTATTTTCTGCTGATGTCGCCCTCGTCTTACTGGATGCGAAGGCTTACAAAAGGCCAAGCCTTGAGTTCGGAACTAGTCCACGGGAACCCCCTACCAGTCCACGCCCGCGCTTACTCGGAGATCGTCATCAATTAAAGGCTCAACTATGCCCTCCCAAAGGCGCTTGACTAGTAAATGCATGTCTGACATTAGCGCAAAGCTGGCTTGCCGAATTCCGGCTGAATGCATCCCACTAAAAATTGTGGTTCCGACTTGCTGAAGCTCCGTACACATTTACGGAGGCCCCTCAACATCAGAGACGAATAAGTCCGGACAGTCGAGTCATAAAAGCCAGCGTTTAGACAACTTGCTAAGTCGGATTGGTTATTGCATTATGGGTGAGAAGGATTATGAAACTATTATATTCATGGGATTGGATAAACTAAATATTGGCGGCGCTTAATAAATTTCTTCTCGCAGTCTCAGTGCCTAGGTTCGAGCGAAGCGGATGATGTTACAGGGCAATGGTAGGTCGGAACACTTCCTTTTGACTTGCCTGCATGAAAGCTTGGCGTCGGGGACCTGTGGTCTCTTTTACGCCATTGTAAATAGCATATTTTGACCAACTACAACACCGCAAGTCGTATGTGCCCTAAAGCTTTGCCCAGTTGCATAACTTAATTGACTTACCCTCATAACTCATCACCAATCTGGTTTAAAGCGGCTCCCAAAGTATTTTTTTGAAAGAATCACGAGTGCAGTTTCGGGCTTTTTGGGTCGTTGAAAGAAGTTTAGCAAAGGCCTTGTTGATGTTGTGATACGTCAATGATGACCTGCTACAGACGAGAGAACGGCAGACACAACATCATGTATCCCAATCCTTCGTAGCGTATAGACATCTGCCGACCGTAGGTGTCGGGTAATTTCACGCTGCTGAGTGATAAATGGGAGCTGATTAGAGGTGCTGCTTTGTCAAACAAAACTCGTCGATTCTACTTCACATAACTTCAAGATCACCAAATCAGGGCCTTTACTCTACAAAAAAGAAGAGGCGGGTTGTTTTAAGTTCTATAACATTAAAATGCTCTGCTGTCCACTAACTTTGCTACGTTAATGTCAAGTTCTTACAAGTATAATGTAGCAATAAAGCATGAGCCGCCGGTCTGCACATCTCCAAGAAGAATTAATGCCAGGCTTGTTAGTTGGGCCCGTCTTTTCTTAACTGCCGCTTCTCGTAAAGGACTCAATGGACCAATCAAGTTCGGCAAGCCATTCAGCATCTGCATTAAGACCAAAAAAGAAACGATTCAGATTCTCACGATTGTTATTCGCTGCCCAAAATGGCTCACCTTTCGCCGCTACTCCCACCAGGTAGTGTGCAGATGTTCCTCCAGTCTCAGCCGACTAGGCAATACGGCTTGCTCTTTTGACGGAGCAATGCGACTTTCGGATATCTTTGCGGCTCGGGAGCAAGCAGAATCGGGTCCGCTTGCTGCAGTCCAGCGCCACAGTCACAACATATTGAGAACTGACGACGGCGCGGTGCGGCTCCGTTCGCTCTCAAACGCTTGGCATCGCGATATCTTTATGTGAACTCTCGCGGATTCTGGCTGATGAAGATGACAACAGCCCAGGAACTGCAGACACGACTTCGGGAGACGGAGTCCGTGGACGGGAACATTTCAGACGCAGTGTCGAGTCAAGAGCAAAGGAGGAAAAGACCACGTCGTGATGATACTCGGACGCTAGCTGTCAACGCTACGAAGCGAAAGTTGGAACGTACGGACTACACCGTGGGCTGGATCTGCGCCATAGGCACGGAGCATGTTGCCGCGCAGGCATTTCTCGACGAAGAGCACGAAGACCCAGAAGATGTACCCGGCAATGACGATAACGATTATACCTTGGGCAGAGTTGGGAAACATAACGTTGTCATTGTTGTCCTACCCGTCGGAGAGTACGGTATAGCCGCTGCAGCAAGCGTCGCCAAAGATCTGTCACACAGCTTCCCTAACATCAGGACCGGTCTGATGGTCGGCGTTGGTGGCGGTGCGCCAAGCCGAAAGCATGACATACGTCTCGGCGACATTGTGGTCAGCGCTCCTGGTGATGGAAATGGTGGTGTGTTCCAGTACGACTTTGGCAAGACGATACATGGTGGAAGCTTCCACACAACGGGCTTTCTCAACCAGCCGCCAGCCTTTCTACGGACTGCGGTGAACGGACTCAAGACCCAGTATGAGAGGAAAGGCCATCAGCTTGAACAGGCAATCAGCATTGTTCTTGAGAGAAGCCCAAGAATGCAGCACAGGTATGAACGGCCGCCCTCTAGTACTGACAGGCTCTATCAAGCCGAAGTCGTGCATCCTCTAAACAATGAAACAAGCTGCGCGACGTGCTGCGGTAATGATCCATTAAAGCTAGTATTGCGACGTGAACGGACTAAACATGAGGACAACCCAACCGTTCATTATGGCTTAATTGCCTCGGCGAACCAGCTGATGAAGGACGCCTTACTCCGGGATATGCTCATAGCAGAGAGGGATGTTCTGTGTTTTGAAATGGAATCAGCTGGGTTGATGAACCAATTTCCTTGTCTCGTAATTCGTGGCATATGCGACTACTCAGATTCACACAAAAACAAGGAGTGGCAGGGGTATGCAGCAATGGCAGCGGCTGCCTATGCGAAGGATCTTTTATGCAGAATCCCGCCAAACAGCATTAAAGCCGAGAAGAGAATTGGCGATATTCTGAGAGGTTAGTCTCCAGGAGTCTAGGAATATTATCATATATTAATACATGCAACTACAACAGGCCTCCAAGAACTTGAAGAAGCGCACCTGGGCATCTCGCAGAAGCAGCTTGAGATCCAGGAAGCCGCAGTCAAGCAGAAACAGTCCGCTGAGCAGGAACAATGTCTTCAATTGTTCCGTCTGACGGACACCAACGAGGACACCACGTACGAGTGGTACAAGGATCGCGTGGAAGACCGAGTGGAAGGTACCTGCCAGTGGTTTCTCCAGCATCAGCATTTCCAGGAGTGGCTAAAGCAGGATTCGGGTCCACTCCTAGTCTCCGCGGATCCTGGCTGTGGAAAGTCGGTATTGGCCAAATACTTGGTCGATCAAGACCTACCGCGATCGTCAACCATCTGTTACTTCTTCTTCAAAGAACAAGATCAGAACAAGGTCCGCCAGGCACTCTGCGCCCTGCTTCACCAGCTCTTCTCTCAAAAGCCGTCCCTGATTGACCATGCCGTGCCACAATTCCGCAAGGACGGGCAAGGGCTGATCAACTCTACTCAATCTCTCTGGACTATCCTTGGAAACGCCGTAAAAGATCCCCAGACTGGGCCAGTAATCTTGGTCCTAGATGCCCTGGACGAATGTGCCGCGCCAGATTTTGAGAATCTGATGCGGAATGTGAAGAGCCAATGTAGCAGCGACCAGAGCCATGGCAAGCTGAAGTATCTTCTAACTAGTCGGCCATATGAGAAGATATTGTCACAATTCCGCGACCGCGACCTGTTGTGGGATTTTCCAAATATTCGTATACCAGGAGAAGAGGAGTCGGAAGCCATCAGCAAAGAGGTCAATCACGTCATCACACACCGGGTCAATCAGCTGTCTGACAAGAAGCGCCTCTCAGATGATATCAGGAGCCATCTGAGGAAAAGACTACAGGAGACTACCCACCGCACTTATCTTTGGGTATACCTTATGTTCAACTACTTGGAGAATGAAAACTTTAAAAAGACTCGGAAGGGGGTCGAGTTCATCATTTCAACACTTCCGAGCAGTATCAATGAGGCTTATGAACAAATTCTTAACAGGTCCGAGGCTGAGTATCGCCCGATGGTCCGGAAAACCTTGAGTATTATCTTGGCAGCGAGTCGGCCGCTAACACTGTCGGAAATGAACATTGCCATGAATATAGACGACAAAGCGCGATCTATTTACGACGTCGACTTAGAGGACGAAGAGGACTTCAAGTCACGTCTCAGAGCTTGGTGTGGGCTGTTCGTCTCAATCTACCACGGCAGGATTTACTTCCTTCATCAAACTGCTCGTGAGTTTCTCCTCGCAGATTTGGCATCACCTACAACTATGCCACTGGAGCCATGCTGGCATCGCTCAATTGCCACCCGTCACGCACACACCATTCTTACAGGGGCCTGCGTGTACTATCTGAACTTCCTTAACTGTGATTTTAGCCTTCCCATAGATCCGAATGAGGAAACCTGCAACTCCGTCAAAAGACATGCCTTCTTAGATTATTCGGCCAAAGCTTGGGGGTCTCATTTTCGCGAAGCTGGCATTACTGAGGACGATCCCATTATGCCTTCCGCTTTGAAAATTTGCGACCCCGATTCGAAGATCTACTCGGTATGGTTTAAAATCTACTGGCAAACCACATATAGGAGAGCTACTGGGGACTTTACAGGTCTTATGTTACCGTCGTACTATGGCCATCAAGCCGTGGTCAAGCTGCTGCTCGAGGCTGGGGCCGACATCGAGGCCGAGGATAAGTGGGGTCGAACGTCGCTGTCATGGGCAGCCGAGAACGGGCACGATGCTGTCGTGAGGCAGCTGCTCGAGAAGGACGCCAACGTCGAAGCCAAGGACAATTATGATCGGACACCACTTTCATGGGCCGCCGAGAACGGGCACGAGACCGTCGTGAGGCTACTGCTCGACGGACTCGCCGATGTCGAGGCCAGGGACGACTATGGTCAGACGCCGCTGTCATGGTCCGCCGAGAATGGAAACGAGGCTATCGTGAGGCTACTGCTCGAGGAACTCGCCGATGTCGAGGCCAGAGACAACTACGGTCAGACGCCCTTGTTGTGGGCCGCCAAGAAGGGGCACGAGGCCATCGTCAAACTGCTTCTCGAGAAGGATGTCGACATCGAGGCCAGGGACTACTACGGTCAGACGCCACTGACGTGGGCCGCCAGGAACGGGCACGGGGCTGTGGTCGGGCTGCTGCAGAAGGACGCCGACATCGATGCCAAGGACAATTACTATGGTCGGACGCCCCTGTCGTGGGCTGCCTTGAACGGGCACGAGACAGTGGTGAGCCTCCTCCTCCAGAAGGGCGCCGACGTCGAGGTTAAGAGTAACTCCGGTCAGACGCCGCTGTCATGGGCCGCTGAGAACGGAAACGAGGCCGTCGTTAGGCTGCTGCTCGAGAAGGGCGCCAATATCGAGGTCAAGGACAACTCTAGTCGGGTGTCGCTATCATGGGCCGCCAAAAAGGGACACGAGGCAGTCGTGAGGCTCCTGCTCGAGAAGGGTGCCGACGTCGAGGCCAAAGATGACTATGGTCAGACGCCGCTGTCATTGGCCGTCGAGAACTGGCACGATACCATCGTGAGGCTGCTTCAACGGAGATCTCGATAACGACGAGACCATACTGCGGCCTATCCTCAGAAAATGGTACCTGCATAGCCCCTCACGATCAAGCCGTGTCTCCAATACCTTGGTCTTAGCTTGCCAGAGAAGCTTTTCCTACCGTGGATTGTTAAGCAAAGCTCTCTTACTAGTGTTATGTCAGGCTATTTTGGTTTGGACCCGGCGCCCATGGCACAGTCAGAGCAGCATATTGGATTTTTAGTAACTTTGTCAGAGGTGAGTCGAAAGAGCCTAGGCTCAATTAAGGTATACTTTGACTTCAAGTATACAAAGTGCGGCGCCTGAAGTAGATCATCAAAGTTGCTTTTAGAACTTCACCTTAGTAGTCGCTTGGGGGTCAAGGTGGACGATATGGCATCGCTCCTCTAGCTGCTTCTCAAAAAGGACATGTCGACACTGTAACGGGCTGAGCCCGAAGGTGGCTCGGCTTGCAGTCTCGCCTCCGTCCCGGCCTGCCGGGCCGGGACCCGCCAACAAGCGAGATGAGCTGCGTCGAGCTGAGGAGCTTAAGAGCTCCAGAGCTCTCCTTTTCTTGTTCTGTTTTCTCTTTCTCATTTAGCTTTTAGATACTCGTAGTAGTCGCCTAGCCAGTTGTCAATACACTCGCTCGGACCGTTACAGACACCGTGAAGATATTATTAGACAATAAGAGCAGATATCAATGGTCAGTGCGGAGAGTATGGCAACGCCTTCAGGCTGCGTCTCAAGAAGGACATGTCGAGATCGTGCAAGTACTGCTAAACAAGCGCGGATGCCAGTGCCCGGTGTGGAGAATGCGGCAACACTATTCCAGCTACCTCCGGTGGGAGACCAGCTAAACGGATGATGCTCAACGAGGATAACGCAGATCATGGTTAAGTCACACGTTAAAAAAATTTATAAAATGAAAATTAATAAACAAAGTTTGGGGCTTGCATCATGTGAAAGAGCAAAATGAATGTCAGCTTAAATGCAATCCTGAGTCTTTTGCTGTTCGCGAGGCTCCAGCACCATTCGAAGCGTTGCCACTGCAAGTTACCACCGTGTTGAAACTGGACTTCTATGGAGCTACTAAGCGCATGGCCAACGCTCACTAAGAAAGCTAAGAAGCCGATCCTTGGCGACTTGAGCCGAATTGTCACATGGTTTCTTCGGGGCAACTGGGCGAAAGGCCAAGAGTTCTAGCATCATGAATGGGGGCATCTGAGGTGCGAACTGAGCATGTGCATCACGATGATTTGGTAACGGTGGGGCATACTCAATCGTAGGGAGGACATCATGACGTACTTTCAAGTCTGAACAATGGCCCCCAACATCACAAGCATCATGGCGTCCAGTAGGGTGGATCACTTGCAGATCCGGCAGTCAACAGAATTGCCCCGCAATGGCCCAGTAGTCGGCTGGCGTGCTGCTATGTGCTGTAGCATGTGTAGTCGAGTGCCAAGAGGAGTGATTACAACCTCGG
Organism: Pochonia chlamydosporia 170; assembly: GCF_001653235.2. Lineage (NCBI taxonomy): Eukaryota > Fungi > Ascomycota > Sordariomycetes > Hypocreales > Clavicipitaceae > Pochonia > Pochonia chlamydosporia. The sequence continues at coordinate 77,585 of NW_019154053.1, forward strand.
GGCCACTTGCTGGGGAAGTTCGGCCAATCACTTTACCGCGCACTTATTGTTAACCAAGAACGGCAACCAGAAGGAAAGCTCAAGAACAACTATAACACTCTTCCTCGAGCAGACAAGGTAAAGGGATCCGTCAACCACTCACGTCAAGGCGCTTTTAAGCGTGGAGACGAGAAGAAAGTGCGCAGAGCGTTTGTTTGATCATGTTGAGTAGTCTTGTTAGGTGGAGGAGTCTGGCCAATCAGGCTACCACACACTTTACGTTAGCAACGAAGGGTCAATCAACTACAGTCAAGCTTTCGCAAACAACACCACACGGTTCCTCAAGCGGACAAGGTAGTGGGATCTATCAGCCACTCACGTCTAGACGCTTTAAGCGTGGCGATGAGTAGAGGACGAGAAGGGAATGCACAACGCTGTTTGTTCGATGACAATGAGTGTGTTTAATTTCTTGGCTCCAATGAGACTTCGTCGCAATTTTAATGGACAATAACCATGAGGGAAACTGCTCCCTTTGGGCTGGGGCGTCGCGAGCCGCCGGTCGAGAGAGGTAGATATGCAGCTGCTGTTCCCCAACACCGCTTCATCAATGTTATTCAAACAAGCACTGAAAACTTGATACCAGAAATTATCGCACTGAAAATATGGCTAACCGACACTTCGACATGCCCCTGCTTCCTCTTCGCCCTCTGTGAACAGCAGTGCCTCAGCCGAGAGCCAATAGCTGCCGTCAAGCTACAGCAACCCCCTGCTGCTTATGTCCATGACAGAGGTCGTGGCCATTATGGACCTGGGCAAGATGGAGGTGAGAGTCGGAATCAGCATCGGCGTGAGTGTGGAAGGGCTTATGGCTCAGTTAGTTAATATGGACATGACACAAGCGGCGACAACGACGACGACAATGACTTTGTGCTCGTGCCAATTCCGCCTGATTCTAATGCGCCAGCGCAGGTTCTGCTCCCCAGCGGCAACTGGCCCATGAGGAAGGGGCATTTCATTCGCGCCGAGGTTGGTGTAATTTTGGTCATCGCGCTCGTCGGTTTTGGGGTGTACAAGGGCAAGATAACAACCGGCGCCAGTGGGCCTTAATATCTGGTACATATACACGCAGGCTTTTACATGTAGCCGTCATCCTCGATGTTCTGTAAGCTCCTTAGGTGCTGAGTGGGCCTTTGGCTTCTACAGTTTGCATATTACTTTCCAGTTAAATCCCGTTCACTCAAGCACCATTGGTTCTCTCGAAAGACTCAAAAGTGCATGAGTTGGTACGTAGTTATTGCACGTTGTGTGGATTGAATCGTATTATGTAGTTAGGTATTTTGACTTCACGTTTACGCAGCAAGTTCATTCGGTGTTTGCCATATACTATGGCTAGTTCTCTACAAACATCCAGAAGTTCTGTCCACGATAGTTTGTCCCAATCCAGACGTAGAAGACCGGCATCCGTAAGCTTTCCGTACTTTTCAGGAGGCTCATGTATTCATGCGTGTCCATCATGCTGATCGGCAAATAAACGTAACGTCAATTCAGAACTACGTCTTGGGCTTGATTCTAGGCAACCATCGAGAAGGCCGAGAATCCTTATATATCTCATTTTGGACACAAACCAGCCCGTATCTCGCTGTTACTGGGTGAAATTAGCCATCTTTGTCTAACTGCAGCTTCATTCTCGCCAATAGCGCCTAGTTCATGATTTTGGATTGGGAAGGGTTGATACTCATTCGATAATTGCTGCAACGCTGCAATGTCGAGGCGAAGGGTTACTCGGCCGTCATTTCTGTCAGGATGATACCTGGCAATGTGAACTATCGTACGAAATGTGTCATTAAAAAGGTTTGATCCCGCCGAAGTCCGTAGTACTGAAATCACATGAGAAATTATGTACCGAACTAGAACCGTTTATCTCGTTTATACGAAATGGAAAAAGGCTTAGCATCAATAATATCCTAGGGTGTCGGAGTATCGCGTTCGACAAAACCGATCGTGGCTTGCTTATGCCACCATGATTTGGGCCAGTCAATATGGAACTTAGGCTTGTAACTCATTCACAATCAGGAATATTATTCCTGGCTTCACTAGCAAGACTTTTAGGTCTATACTCCAGTTCCTGGGTGTGGCGGGCCGAAGGGGCGTCCGTGGAGGCGATCTGAGCCTTCACTAAAGCTCCGTCACAACGTACTCCCCCCAAACCACGACATTGCCTTCAAAATGATCGCTACTTTCCTTTCAGCTTAGCTGCAAAAATCCATTCGGCCCTCTCAACCTTTAGGTTGCCTGTTAGCATAGTTTTGTATCCTGGGGTGTATCCAGACTGGGATGCAAGCCCAGTCACTTCATATTTACCGACGTCAATGCGCTTCCGGCTGCATACTATCCCACGGTTCGATGCGAACGAAAGTAAACAAGGTATAAGATGCCCCAGGCTACCCATAGTTTTAGGGGAGGCAAACATCTCTTGCTGGACACTTCTTCAGCTTCCCAATACACAAATTCGGGGTAGATCCCCAATACCATTGAGATAAACCAAGCATACATCCCGCCACGAGTACGCTGGACTGCCTTCCACCGATGGAGCGAAGCAACAAGCATACTCCAACGACTCCTAAGGCTTCATCTTGCTCCGCTGCAAAACAGACTCGAAAGTGGTCCGCAAGTATGGCCAGCCCTGAGAGCAACATAAATACGGTGGCATCAAAGGTCTCCAATGACAGCCCGGGTGGCTTTTCAAACAACTCGAGCCCAATCACCTCATTATCCAACCGCTCTCCTAGATCTGGTCCTGAGGATGTTGAGTGGGCAGAAGTAACGGACCGGGAAGAGAGGAGGCGGATCCAGAATAGGATATCACAACGAAGGTTCCGTAAGTGAGGCTCTGTCTGGCGTTTTGGCGCATCTCGTAACCATAGCTGGCTCTAATATTCTTAGGCCAAAAAGCGAAGGAGAGGAGAGCGAAAGAAAATCGTGAATTACAGAACCAAAAGCACGCTGGGAATATCTATTGTACCCCGACGGCCACATATCTTAACGCCGACCAAGAATTGTCTGGCCTACCATGGGGCAGCTTGAGCATATGTCCTGTGGCCAACAGGGGTCATGTACGCGACACACAGCAAAGCGGTAGCCTCAACACACATATCGGTGAGCTTCATCAAGTACTGTGTCCTGACGGAACGAGCATAGCCCCTAGTTTTGCACCAGACATGTTCCTTGAGGCCTCCTGGGATTTTAATCTTCGGACTCTGGATGATGTGGTCGCCCCGGCATCACCCGCCTCGGCGAAAGTAGTTGAAGCTCCAAAGTGGAGTCCCCCACTCGGATCTGCGTCACCTGGAAACGGCACTGATTCCATCGCCTTACCCCCAGACTGTGAGTACACCTTGCACAGCAACAATATTGCGATAGGTCGTGAGACCGTGCCCCGTGCCCAAATTGGTATCCCTTAGATCCTCTCACCCTCTTCTCCTTCATCATACGCAGATTTGACCGCTACAGCACGTGTATGCTACTGGTTCTTGTTCTCAATCTGATATACTCTTCCAGATATTCCAATATTAAGGAAAGCCTCCGGTGATATGCGGTCGAATATGGATCCATGCGTCCCACAGTAACATTCAATTACAATACCTTCAATACCTCTTACCAAACACATGGCTGCGAATAGTATTCCTGGCGTTCTAACAATGCGCCCATCACTGGAAAACGAACCAACGGCATGAGTTATTTATTACGTGGTGGAATCGGATGGATTTCGTCAATAGCAGTCTTAAGTTGTGACACTTAGGTTCACGATGTACCCTTTGGTTCACTATCGGTGTCCTAGATAATTATTGAGATTTAAAATCATGATTCAATTTATTGATATTTGTATCCTCCTGTGATCTTGTGAGAGGAGTTTGACACTACTCTCACTTGCATTGTCACGTGCTTTGATGAGGTAGTTTTCGATATTGGGTGTCTGTACATAGCAGAACCAACCCCGGCATTGCTAGGGCTGTTTAAATTTAAAGCTATACATCAGCTGACAGTCTATCAGTTTGTGCTACTGCAGACTTCGTTGCCGATCTATTACAGTTCATTTCAGTCCAGTGTATCTGCCGTCAATCGGATTCCGAATATTATACGATGAAAAGACTAACCTCGGAATTTTGAGCTAATATCTGTTGACCGCCCAACTGCAGGCCGATACCCTTTGTAACCCTGATGCTCCGACCTCCTGTCCGCCTGCCCCAGAGTATCCAGAAAAATGCGCCGTATAGCTCTGTGGCTCTGTAACGATCAGTGAAGAGGACGACTCACTTGATTATTGGGTTTACAAGGCTCCAACGAATAGTCCTTCTCACCTATAGTGTAATAACTAAACCGACCTGGCAAGTTGTCTAAGCGCTGGCGTCCTATGACTGGACTGTCAGGACTATTTCGTCTCTGGCCTTGAGAGGCCTCCGTAAATGTTTACCAAGCTTCGGCAAGTCGAACCGCAATTTTTAGTGGGATGCATTAGGCAAGCCAGTTTTGCGCTGTCAGACATTGCATTTACTAGTCAAGCGCCTTTGGGAGGGCGTAGTTGGGCCTTACATACATGACGATCTCCGAGTAAGAGCGGGCGTGAACTGATGGGGGGTTCCCGTGGACTAGTTCCGAACTCTAGGCTTGGCCTTTTGTAAGCCTTTGCATCCAGTAAGACGAGGGTGACATCAGCAGAAAATACGGTTAATGTGACGGTAGCACTAAGGCTGGTTCTAAACTTTGATTCTATACCCACCCTTAGTACAGTAGCATGGTGTAAGCCATAATATGCAATTATCTATACATTAAATAAAAGAGAGAGCGGCTGGTGCCTATTTTACGTTATATCCAAAGCTACAATTGTTTACGGCCGACCCTTGCTGCCTGGCCGCATACGTAACGAGACACCAGCCACCAAAGATAAAGACTATTTAAGGTACTGGGGTGAAAGCGATTTTCACAAATGAGCCATCATGGAAAGACTACCGGTATTGCTGCCACAGAGTTGTTTGCCCAAGTGGCACGTAGGATTACATCCCCTTCTTACAGAATTATAGTTTCGAGGGCGCATCCTTCGCGCCATTCTGACTGGACAAACACTTGCAATTGTAGGGCTATCCTTGTAATCCTATCACACCTGCAATATTTTGCAGGCTACAAATAAGTTACATGGTGGGCAAGATCAAAGTCGATTATCTCATCTATCCGAAATGGAGTATGGCTTGCCACTAATTAATGAACGGATCCCTTCGGCCCTGGGAGATATATTAGTCTCTCCATCCCTTATTGTGCTTGCATTCTCCTGTATCTTGATGTATAACTCGAGTAGGGCTGTCAAGGTCAAGTGAGCCGCCTTGGCACCAAGGTGTTATTCCATAATCACAATAACCTATTCCGATTCCAGATTAGTGTTAGGGTCGTCCCTTCCCTAGCGCCGTTTCGTCCAACCTGGATCCGTTTTCTGTATAATGGGGTTAGATATTTGGCGTCCACGATTGGAGCTCAGAGGCGACTCCTGCCTGGGCTGCTACGTGATTCTTGGCCTAGGTAACCTCTGGACGTAGTAAAGGTAGGTGGGATACTGAGCCTGGGAAGATTGGAGTTCGTGGAACAAAGTCAAAGCAACCCGAGTGGCAGTCAGAGCGTTTGCCGGCCACAAGATTGCCAATAGTATAGAGGAAATAAAAAGATGCCTTTTGCAACTAGACAAAAGTACCTTCATTTAGTGTACCCCGCTCTGAGTTCTGTCTGGTGGTGTCCCTTCAAACCAAACCACACCTTGTGGCAGGAGCCGTGAGGCGCGTCTGAGTGTTCCATATCTGCGTATGTACCTGTCGAGATTATTAGGCGGCGCCAGCTACTGTAGTTGTCCAGATTGCTGATTCCCAACCCACAAAGCTGCTGAATTCATCTACAGTCGCAGCATTTCGAAGGCCAGAGAATACAACCAATGCTGCAGAAGCACGGGAGATGGGATGAAATGCAATACACGCACACTCTGGCTAGAGTAATATGAATGAAAAATTTCAAGCAGCACATTCCTTGTCAACCACGAGTGCCGTTACAATGACGGCTCCGCGACCTTCCTGCCGCGAAGACTTCGAGATCGCGATCATTTGCGCTTTGCCACTCGAATATAATGCAGTGGCCCTCCTGTTTGACGAGCGCTGGGATGAGTATGGTGACACATTTGGAAAAGCGCATAGAGATCCCAATACCTACACCACTGGCCGCATGGGCAAGCATAACGTCGTGCTGGCTCTCCTGTCTGGTATGGGCAAAGCCAAGGTAGCTGCCGCTGCGGCAAGCATGCGGTCGAGCTATGGGGACTTGGAGCTAGTGCTTCTAGTGGGAATCTGTGGCGGCGTGCCGCATCATGGTCAGGGTGAGATCTTGCTAGGAGATGTGGTTATCAGCAAGAGAGTTGTTCAGTATGACTTTGGCAGGAAATATCCCGATAAGTTTTTGCGCAAGGATACGATCGAAGATAATCTAAGCAAACACGACAAAAATATTCGCAACTTTCTCGCTCTATTCGACACAGATAACGGCAAAGAGACAGTCCAAGAACGGACTGCACACTTTCTCAGTCAGCTGCAAGCCAAAGCTGAGAAGCACCAGGCTAAATACCAATATCCCGGGACGGCCGAGGATAAGTTGTTCGAGTCAAGCTATCGACACAAGCACCGCATCTCACCGGCGTGCATCTGCAGCGACTGCCATGGAAGGATGGATCCCATATGCGACGACGCTCTTAGTGCGTTGTGCGATGATTTGGGATGCGACGAAAGATACCTAGAGCCCAGAGATCGACTTCAGGCGAGGCGTCAGTTGGAGCAAGAAAAGAAGGACAGCGCGCAAGAGCCAGTCGTCCACATTGGCGCAATTGCATCTGGCGATACAGTAATGAGGTCGGGAGAGGACCGGGACAGGATCGCCAAGAGAGAAGGCGTTATTGCGTTTGAGATGGAATGCGCCGGGGTATGGGAAGAAATGCCGTGCATTGTCGTGAAAGCTGTGTGCGATTATGCCGACTGTCATAAGAACAAGAAGTGGCAGGATTTCGCAGCAGCAACAGCAGCATCGGCATCGAAGGCAATTCTAGAACGATACATCCAAACAGACAGACGCCGGGGCCGGGTCGTGGACGAACCGCTGCCAGGCCATTTTTTAGTTCCGTTTGGAAGGAATCAGACCTTCGTTGGCAGGGAAACGATTTTATCAAAACTTCTGGAAAGAATCTGGCCAGGCACGAATCAGGACGACTGCCAGAGAACCGCCGTCGAAGGCCTCGGGGGCGTCGGTAAGACGCAGATTGCACTGGAGGCCGTCTACCGAGTCCGCAACGAGCATCCTGACTGCTCCATTTTCTGGGTCCCGGTCGTGGACGCAAACACCTTTGAAAACGCTTACCGCGATATCGGCAAACGGATGAAGATTCAGGGTATCGACGAGGACAAGGCTGACGTTAAGTGGCTTGTTAAAACTGCGCTAAGTGACGATAGCAGTGGCTGCTGGCTCTTGGTAGTCGATAATGCCGATGATATTACGTTGCTCTTTGGCGTCACTAGACTGTCAGACTATCTGCCATTTAGTCGAAAGGGCTCAATTCTGTTTACAACGCGGAATCATATGACCGTAGTGAAGCTAGACATCCCGAAAAGTGGTGTCCTCACCCTAGCGGAGATGAGCAGAACCGAGGCCACGGAACTATTGCAGACGAACTTGACGACAAACCAGACGAGTGATATTGAAAGCAACATGGAGCTGCTTGACTTCCTGACCGACTTGCCACTAGCCATCAAGCAGGCGTCGGCCTACATGGCCGAGACGGGAATCACAACGGCACGATATCTCCATCATTATCGGTCCAGCGATAAAAATATGATCAGGTTACTTAGCAGGGATTTCAAGGACCAGGGCCGCTACCAGACCATGAGAAATCCGGTCGCCACGACCTGGCTAATTTCTTTCGAGCATATCTCACGGGATAAACCACTTGCTGCCCGATATCTGAAGTTTCTGTGTTTCCTTGGGGAGAAAGACATCCCTACATCCTTGCTGCCACCACCAGAAAGTGAGTTAGACATGGACGAGGCGATTGGCACGCTCAGAGCATATGCATTCATTACTCAGCGGGAGGGGCAAGATTCGATCGATATGCACCGGCTTGTTCGACTAGCGATGCAAAACTGGCTAGGGAACGAGGAACTGAAGAGCTGTGTAACGTCTGCGGTACAGCGGCTTAATCAAGCGTTTCCGTTTCCAGAGCACGAGAACAGGGATATGTGGATGAGATATTTACCGCACGCACAAGCCGCACTGGAGTTTCGGGAGCACCCCAAAGGTGGGAAAGTGGACGCTAGCCTTTTGCATAGTGTGGCCGAAAGTTATTTCTTACTAGGACAATATCAGAAGGCAGAGCAGATGCATCGACAGTCGCTACAGGTTTACGAGAAGGTGCTAGGCAAAGACCATCCGGACACACTTGACAGCATGAACAACCTCGCACTTGCGCTTAGACATCTGGGGAAGTACAAGGAGGCCGAGCAGATGCATCTGCAGACACTCGAGCTTCAGGAGAAGGTGCTAGGCAAAGACCATCCGGACACACTTGGCAGCATGAACAACCTCGCATATGTGCTTAATAGTCTGGGGAAGTACGAGGAGGCTGTGCAGATGTATCGAGGGACACTCGAGCTTCGTCAGAAGGTGCTGGGCAAAGACCATCCGCGCACACTTCACAGCATGAACAACCTCGCATTGGCGCTTAGATCTCTGGGGAAGTATGAGGAGGCCGAGCAGATGCATCGGCAGACACTCGAGCTTCGTGAGAAGGTGCTAGGCAAAGACCATCCGGACACACTTGACAGCATGAACGCACTCGCAATTGTGCTTGACAGGCTCGGGAAGTATGAGGAGGCAGAGCAGAGTCAAACAATGGCTCTCAATGGCTATGAGAGGCTACTTGGCAAAGACCATCCGCGCACACTTGACAGCATGAACAACCTCGCAATTGTGCATGAACATCTGGGGAAGTATGAGGAGGCCGAGCAGATGTATCGGCAGACACTCGAGATTAAAGAGAAGGTGCTGGGCAAAGACCATCCGCGCACACTTCAGGGCATGGACAACCTCGCACTTGCGCTTAGATTTCTGGGGAAGTATGAGGAGGCCGAGCAGATGCATCGGCAGACAGTCGAGCTTCGTCAGAAGGTGCTAGGCAAAGACCATCCGGACACACTTGACAGCATGGACAACCTCGCAATTGTGCTTGATAATCTGGGGAAGTATGAGGAGGCCGAGCAAATGCATCGGCAGACACTCGAGCTTAAAGAGAAGGTGCTAGGCAAAGACCATCCGTTCACACTTGGCAGCAGGAACAACCTCGCAATTGTGCTTGATAATCTGGGGAAGTATGAGGAGGCCGAGCAAATGCATCGGCAGACACTCGAGCTTCGTGAGGAGGTGCTAGGCAAAGACCATCCGGACACACTTGGCAGCATAAACAACCTCGCAGATGTGCTTGATAATCTGGGGAAGTATGAGGAGGCCGAGCAAATGCATCGGCAGACACTCGAGCTTCATGAGAAGCTGCTGGGCAAAGAGCATCCGTCCACACTTTCCAGCCTGGGCAACCTCGCAGATGTGCTTGATAGTCTGGGGAAGTGTGAGGAGGCCGAGCAGATGCATCGGCAGACACTCGAGCTTCAGGAGAAGGTGCTAGGCAAAGACCATCCGGACACACTTGACAGCATGAACAACCTCGCACTTGCGCTTAGACATCTGGGGAAGTATGAGGAGGCTGAGCAGATGCATCAGCAGACACTCCAGCTTCAGGAGAATGTGCTAGGCAAAGACCATCCGGACACACTTTCCAGCATGAACAACCTCGCAAATGTGCTTGAAAGTCTCGGGAAGTATGAGGAGGCCGAGAAAATGCATCGGCAGACACTCGAGCTTCGTCAGAAGGTGCTAGGCAAAGACCATCCGGACACACTTGGCAGCATGAACAACCTCGCAAATGCGCTTAGTAATCTGGGGAAGTACGAGGAGGCCGAGCAAATGCATCGGCAGACACTTGAGCTTGAGGAGAAGGTGCTGGGCAAAGACCATCCGTCTACGCGAAGAAGTCGGAGGAATTTTGAAAACTGCTTAAGGGCGAAGACATATTTTTAGACAGTCTCTATTGATACGCACCCAACTCTCAATTCGTACGCACCCCCACACATTCAGCCACAGTGCGCTCCGTCATCGGCCACCTGGGCAAATCGTTGCGAATATCTCCAATAACTAGTGCGTCCACAGTCATGGAAAATAAAATATGAGACCATTCCTAACCTAAAGTACAGTGTTGAGCTACCTTCCCTGCTCCTTCTCCCAAAGTTACGTCCTAATCCAACGCAACTGTAATACTGTCACCAACCTTTTCGATTCCCTTCCTTATTGTAAGCAGCGGATCTGTTACTTCCATATCATCCTCCACTTCCAGAATATTATGCTGCTCAGTTGTGATATACCCTTGTTTCTGAGTCTTTGCCTTCTGACGGGTAACTCGAGTTGTTACTGAAACGGCAGTCTTTCTCCTTTTTACGTCGTGGTTGTTGGTCTGGTGAGTCTGCTGCATCTTCCTCGTCAAGAGTTGGTCCCAGTTCGAATTGACAGTAATTTCGACGCGCTGAGCTCTGGACACCACTTCGTGTGGAGCCTTGAGGAGCAAGTGGTTGTTCTGGGATTGCGCGTTCGTTGCCAAATGGCTCGTTGTTTCGTGGCCGACTCTTAGGTACTCCCATTGGAGGACGTTGTATTTGAAGAAGAGGATCGTGAATTTCCCGCGATGGTTTGATATGCCAAAATGGATCCAAGTCTTCCTTCTTCAGTGGCTCATCTTGACTAGCTAACTCCAAGAGTCTGTGGGCACAAGGCAAGCCATATTGTGCTTTCGTGGAGCCTGTGCAAGGTGGCGGCATCTTCTTGGGTGCTTGGCTTGATTCCATAAGCCTATGGATCTCGTCCAGTTGATCTAGTGCCCACCGAGTGACATTTAAGGGTAGCTGGCCAAGCCATTCTCTTCCCGAGAACTGGTTCCGAATTGTGGCATTTGCCCGCTGTATTTTATCTTTGTACAGCTGACGCTTATCGTCCGTTTGACTAGCAGTTGCTGCTTCAACATCTGGTAGGTCAGACCGAAGGGATAGTTGGTAGGTCTTTAGAGAATGATGGTTTGATTCGGCGGGCGCGGTAGTAATCAATCCAAAATTTCGGTAATAGCGAGTGTAGCAGCAAGCCCATTCTTTCTTCAAGGGCAAGTATGTATCCTTGAGATATTTGAGAATTCGTTTCTGGTGTGAAAAGGTTTCTTGGAGTTGTCTCCAAGCTTGAGTAAATTCTTCTTCAGATCTGCTATACACCATATATCTCCAGAGGAGATATAGACCAGCACGAGTTTGTAACACTCGTGCAGGAAGAGGACCAAACTTTGCATCCTTCATGTTTTTGACCTTCATATTCCCACGCTCCAGCTCTTGGATATCAGCCGCGTCTGAATTGTTTTGATTATCATCCAGATTAGACTCCTCTGAGTCGTTGGTTTTCTTCCACCACTTCTTAATGTATAGGACCACGTTGCTATTGATATGGAAGACACACAGCTGAAGTTGCGTATTGGGAAAGAATTGCCGGATTGCATTACGCAATTGATCATCCTTATCTGTGATAATGACCTCTGGGGAACTAATAATGCCTGCTCGTTGGAATCTAGATACCTGCTTGAGAAACCACTCAAAACTGGCACCTTGCTCGTTATTGAGCAGACCATAACAGATGGGCATAGATGTCTTCTCTGAAGATACGGCCACAACAGTAACCAAGGGCATTTTATAGCAATTGGTACTATATGTAGCATCAATCTGGAGACATGACGAGAATTGTTGCCACATCTTGCCCCCTTTATGGTATCCCCAAGCGGCATTTCGAAAGCGGAATTCGTCCCCAATCCAATCTAAGCCCCATATCCAGACTCTCTTTGACTCAGAAAGCGTCCGTACAAAGTCGTTGGCAGGGCCGTAGCCTTGGCGCTTGGCATGGTTGGCTTTCCATCGCCAGTTGTAAATATCAGTTCTGCGAATAGGAATTTTTGGCCACCTTTGACAGAGTTGCTTACGAATAGATCGACAGGAAATCGTCTTGTCAAGGCAAAGACCTACCAGAAGACTCATTTGTTCCTCTGTTAACTTTCTCCAGTGATAGTGCTCAGTAAGACTTTTCGACGGGCCGTGATCTTGGTGAAGAGAACTGACAATTCTCATGGACCATTCATAATTGTTAGCCTGGAGAGATTGGACGATAACCTTGAACGGACAGTTGGCAGCTAACTTTGTTGTATTCGTATTGCGTATTTTGGCTATTGATTCCCTTGGATTGTACCTACTTTTATCACAGACAAGCTCATATTTTATCGTTCTTGTCTTCGCCTTATCCTTTTGACTTCGTATCGTAATGAGCCCCATCCGATTCTCAATACAGAACTCTTTTAGGGCATTAAAGAGTCCATGTGAGGGTTTGGAAAGACTTATTCAATCTACCTAACGATGTTGTTACAAAGAGGAAGAATTAATCGAAATAAAAGGAGAGATCCCCTGGGTCTCTCCTGTAATATCCTCTACGTGCACTGACCATGACGTTGGTTGTATAGGCAACCATTGGACATGGGTATCGCGACCACGGTCGCGATCAACTATATCGTGACGACGCAACGAGGCCTTCGGCCGAGTCTCCTTCAGGGTCTAACCCGTCACAGTCCATCGGAAGATTCATAGGTTTCTGTGAGAAGTGGTGAGTTCGAGGGAAAGACTATCTCCCAAGGCTGACCATCCCAGTCTTCAGAACCGTGGAAACTGTCACAGTCATCGGAATCGCTGCATTCATCCGCTGATTCTACAGGCGGCGCTTCACGAGGCCTAGGAACATACTTGGGCAAAGTTGTACAACTGTAGTTTAGCCCTATACTAGACAACAGGCGTAGTATGAGCCTTATACTACAACTACGCGTTGTATTATGTGTAGTATTGTTGCACTAAAGTCGTGCATAATCCTGCTCCATACCGGTTAAGTGCATAATGGGGGTGTGTCGCTTGCGACACGCCTACGCGCATAAAAAGGAGACTGGAAGATCAAGCAGAATGGAACAGAACAGACAACAGTGAATACACTGGGCGAATGCCTACACACCCATTCAATTTTACAGTGACGCCTTTGTGAAAGTATCCACACAGTGATTCTGACAATTAAGAGTCTCATTTGCTAGCAAGAGCAATCGCGCGAACAGATGAATTACGGTGATGACAATGGCGTCCACGGAAAACGCGAAAGGAACGACGCGTCTCAGGTCCAGCAAAGACTGGGAGGTCTGGAGCGACAAATTCATGATGAAAGCTATAGACTTAAACGTATGGTCACTTGTAGACCCGGATTCAGATGACGAACCGATTGCCCAGCCACGACCACCGGAGTTTTCAGACTATCCACGAAGAGTTGTCCCGTCTGCGACAGCTGGATCTACTCCATCGGGACTTAGATCATCAGCTAGACAACGGAGAAGTTCCCAGTTACGGGGCTCAGAGACGCTAGATGATGAGATAGAAGTGGCACCCGAACCGGATAGTGACACGGAGTGGGCACACAACACGCTACGCGCCCGAGGCTACCATGAACTTGTGGCTAGAGACCGAGACATATACGATCGAGCCGGAAAGGACTACGACCGAAGATACCAAGCTTTCAAAGACCAGCAGGCAGCACTGTCTAAATTGCGTACCTGGGTAATGGACACAATTACAGATCATTACTACACCACCTGCTGCAAAGGCGAGTCATCGATCCGAGCATGGCTCCGTAACCTGAAAGAGGATGCCAACGTTGATGCAAAGCGATTGAGGTCGGATGCCCGTGAGAGGTACAGGGCTGTCCTGAAGCCACTGGCGGCGCCACCATCAGATTTTGAGACGTGGATCAACCAGTGGAAAGAAGCATTTGCGTACGCCAGAAGTAAAGATGTCTCTGATGTACAACATGCAGATGAATGGCTGGACGATTTAGTTCAGGCTGTCAGAAAGATAATGCCAAATTGGGGTTCAACCTTTCGGGGTGACCACCGACACGAGCTAGATGAAAATGATCTGAGCTACCATGAGGTAGCGGCTTCGCTGCGTGAAGAAGCTCGAGATCTACGAATTTTAAAGAAGACCACCGGTCGTGTATCCAAAGGAGCTTTTGGACCAACGTTTGGGACCGATCCGGATCAATGTTCAGATGAATCTGCCGACCAGGTAGATGGCCAGAAAGGCAAATCAAAGACAATACACGAGAAGGAACAAAAAACGGACCGGCGCAAGCGAAGCAGAACCCTAGCTGACGATGCTACCTGCCAAGCCTGTGGGAGCAAGTTCCACAACCTTTCGAAGTGTTACTACATAAACCAGAGTATTGCACCACGAAGTTTTAAGGGAAATCCAACTATACGCTTAGGCATTGAAGCCCGACTGCTCAAAGATACAGCCTTTGCAGAGGAAGTCAGAAGGCACACCAAGCCTAAGGAAGAGGACAAAGAGAAACAACTTTGACTCGTACGGGGTGTTGGCAAATGTGCGGCCACATTCTTCACTGGCCATGCCCCACATACAGTGTTCGCCATCACCCAATACCCACTAAAGAACTCGGCGATCCTGGACTCTGGATCGACAATTCATATATTCAACCAGATAAGTCGTTTTAACAACTTCCGCACGGCACTACCAGGAGACTGTGTTACAGCCGGAAACCACGACGTACCAATTCAAGGATATGGTAACATAGATATAGAGGTTCAAGGCCCGAAAGGGAAAACCTTGTTTAGATTGCGGGACGTAGCGTTTTGCGAACATTTCGCCGCAAACCTCGTCTCGTTGCGTCAGTTGCAAAGGTATGGCTACTGGTGGGACAACCGTCCTAACCAGAACTGCCTCCGCACTCACCACGGAAGAATTATATGCAACATATTCGACCGCCATGATCAATATGTCCTAGAATATATTCCGGGAGACAAGTCAAAACAGTCGTTCTTCGTAAGACGGAACACATTCAATTCATGGACTGGGCGGCGACCTGCCGGCGCAGATGCAAAGAAATGGCATCTTCGACTTGGTCACCCAGGCCCACAGGCCCTCGAGCACTTAGTCAATTGCTCGACTGGAGCAAGGATCAAAGGCTTAACAACTACCGAATGCGATGACTGTGCTGTATCTAAGGCTAAACGGCAAGTCAGCCGCAAGCCACGGAACACAGAAAATGCGCCAGGAATACGACTTGCAGTAGACTTCCATGATTTTCAGCACAACTCTCAAGGAAAACAGCATGTGATGTTGATCACTGATAGGTGGTCTGGATACATATGGGACTTCTACCTCGCTGATCGTGGAGCGGAAACCATGATTGAAGTATTCAATACTTTATTCGGCATTCTTGAAAGACGATTCCGAATTAAACCGAGTGTCATCGAGTGCGACAACGAAATATACAAAAGGAGGCTACAAGTGCGCCAGTTCTTGGAATCTCTCTTCATTGTGATCGAGCCCTCAGCCCCAGACACACAAGCTCAGAATGGCGGTGCTGAACGCTCGGGGGGCGTAATCAAGAACAAGGCACGCGCAATGAGAAGCGGGGCCAGGCTACCGGTCTACTTATGGGTAGAGGTTTTCAAAGCTGCTGTATACCTATACAACCGAACACCAAAGTACATCTATAAATGGCAATCACCGTATGATCGCTTCTACACCTTCGTGGCTGAACGCGATGGTGTTGCAATTGATGGTAGAAAGCCAGATCAGAGGCATCTCCGAGTGTACGGATGCAAGGCATTCGCTATGACAAGAGAAGCCTTACGAAAATCCAACCGCCTGGAAAGAATGAATCCAAGGGCATGGATTGGTTACCTCGTCGGATACCAATCCACAAATATTTATCGGATTTGGAACCCAAAACTAGGTACCGTTATCTCCACAAGAGACGTGACATTCAATGAAGACGAATGTTTCAACGGAGACCTTAATCAAATGAGGGACGACCTCCGTCATATGAGTCGAGAAGAATTGGTTGCCATTCTTCGAGACATTGAGGAGCCGTCGAACCAGGATGATATGCAAGAGGACGTCGAAGGTGAGGATGATATTGTGTATGGTGCGGGAAATGGATGGAACATTGGTGCAATCCAGCGAGTGGATGAGCGGAGCGGGGATGGACGAACTGAGGTGCCAAGTGCACGATCAGTGGTTGACGGTTCTGGAAGAAGTGCCCAGACTGCAGCCGTGAGTCTCCCTGAAGTGTCAGAAACACTTCCCGTGTTTGATGACTGTCCCAGTGAAGGTATCCGAACACGGACCGGCATGCCACCGGCAGAGTCAGGATCACAGGAATCTTCCAGGAAAAAGGGGCAGGATCACATCTTACCCAATTTTGGGGCTCAACAACGGCAGGATGCCGGCTGTAGGGAGACGTCCCGCAGTCCGCTACCTGATGCATTTGCGAGGGAAGCCCCCGCGTCGGCCAAAGATGCCGACACGCAAGTCCAACATTATCCAACACCAGCACGGTCAGAATCTTTTCCTGCGGCCCTCATGGCATATTGCTTTGGGGATACAAATGAAGTTCTTCAAGCTGAAGATGAAACAATCCAGCGCTCCGACATTGATGTCTGGAAGGCAGCATTCGCTGCTGGGCGACATGCAATGCCAATTGGAGTAATTGACAATAAGCAAATAGATAAAGCCAAATTTCTTCGGTCCCTCAAAAGACCGGAAAGGCGATCAGGACCAAGCGGCACAGTTAATGGCCAGCCAGTTGACAAGGACAAGTTCCGGAAGCTACTGGCTAAAGCCGTGTCGCTCCACAGACGGCAAATGCCAGCTCTTCCAAGGTCGCACCATGAAGTGCTGATGCATCCAATGGAGTCAGAGTTTCTCCAAGCAGAAGCTATTCACCTTCAAAGTCATGTTGACATGAAGACGTACAAAGAAATACCCAAAGACGACCCGTCAGCAAGAGGCGAGCAAGTCTTGGACTGCATGTGGGTCTACACATACAAGTTTGACAAGCATGGCTGTTTCCAGAAGTGCAAAGCGCGGCTAGTTGTTCGAGGAGATCAGCAGGCGAAATCCATACACGAGGACACATACGCCTCTACACTAGCTGGACGCTCATTCAGAATCCTCATGGCTATTGCTGCACGGTTCGATCTCGAATTAGTGCAATATGATGCTGTCAATGCTTTTGTCAATGCCAAAATAAACAGAGACATATTTATGAGAATGCCTCCAGGGTACCGTAAGCCTGGAAGGATATTGAAGCTCCAAAGAGCACTATACGGATTAAGATGTTCGCCCCTGCTTTGGCAGAAAGAGCTGACAAACACCCTTGAAGAGCTTGGGTTTGAGAAGGTCCCACATGAACCTTGCTGTATGATGAAGAATGGCATCATAATATTCTTTTATGTGGACGACATCGTCCTAGCATATAAAAAGGGCAAAGAAACTGAAGCCCAAAATTTGGCTGACCGTCTGAAACAGAAATACGAACTGACCGGCGGAAACCAACTACAATGGTTCCTGGGAATTGAAATTACCCGAGACCGAGATCAGAAGCTCATTTGGTTATCCCAATCTGCCTATATTGATAAGATAGCTAACTTAGCAGGGAGCGTAGATCGAAGACTGAATGTGCCCATGTCGGGACCAGAGCTCTTACCATACGAAGGAAGAGCGTCCGTCGCCTCAATACGGAAATATCAGAGGAAGATCGGATCACTGCTTTACGCAGCAGTAATAACCCGACCAGATATTGCGTTCGCAGTGTCAAGACTGGCTCGATTCAACATGAACCCTTCAAATGAACACCACGACGCAGCAGATAAGGTTCTTCAGTACTTAACACAGACGCGAACACTTGCGTTGCAACTCGGCGGAGGTGACGAGTTCCTTGTGGCAAGCGACGCATCATTCGCAGATAACTCAATTGACCGAAAGAGCTCCCAAGCGTATGTAATGAAACTCTTTGGAGGAACAATAGCCTGGAGAGCCAACAAACAGGACACCGTAACTACCTCAACGACAGAGGCAGAGCTTCTTGCAGTGTCCCAAGCCGCAAAAGAATCAATGTTTGTCAGTCGTATGCTCAAGGAATTGAGTATTCGCCTTGAGAACCAGACAATCCAAATTCAATGCGACAACCAGCAGACAATCAAAGTGGTCAACAAAGAGATTGGTTTACTCCAAACCAAACTTCGACACGTTGATGTCCACAACCATTGGCTCCGGCAAGAGGTGCAGAACAAGACCATTTCAGTCGAGTATATGCCAAGTAGCGAGATGATGGCAGATGGGTTAACCAAAGCTCTCACCACTCAACGCTTCAGAGAGTCTGTGGTGAGACTGGGACTAGTGGACATTGCGACGCGGCTGCAGCAACGACAGCTGAATGAGATGGACGAGACTTTGCAACAGATGCTTAACCAGCTAGAGATGTGAGAATTTTGGCGCTCAGCTTCGACCTGTGGGTCAAAGCTGGGGGGAAGTGTTGCACTAAAGTCGTGCATAATCCTGCTCCATACCGGTTAAGTGCATAATGGGGGTGTGTCGCTTGCGACACGCCTACGCGCATAAAAAGGAGACTGGAAGATCAAGCAGAATGGAACAGAACAGACAACAGTGAATACACTGGGCGAATGCCTACACACCCATTCAATTTTACAGTGACGCCTTTGTGAAAGTATCCACACAGTGATTCTGACAAGTATGCCTGTTGTACAACGTGTTGTGGGCACGTGACACCAAATTATTAAGACAGTCTTTAATCGGACGCACCCAAATCTCTATTCGGACGCACCCCCCCACATTCAGCCACAGCAGTCTCCGATAATGTCCCGGTCAAATTTGCTGCAAGTGATATCTCCGTATTTCCACCATACCAACAACTACTTACAGTGCCTGAGTAGTATTTTGCTACCACCCCAGGGTGACTTCCTACCTTAATCCGTTGCAACTACAATGCTATCACCAACCTTTTCCTTTTCCTTCCACTTTTTCTGTCCCTTCGCAAGCAAAATCTTCGTTATTTTATGGTCCTCCTCTACATCTGGAGAATGATGCTGTTTAGCTGGATTATTCCCGCCCCTGTGTCCCTTTGCCTGTTGACGAGTAACTCGAGTTGTGACTCTAGCAGAAACTTTACTCCGTTTTCGCCGAGGCTGTTGTTGGTCTGGTAGGTCGGCTGCGTCTTCCTCGTCAAGAGTTGACCCTAGCTCGAATTGAGAGTAGTTCCGACGTGCTGACCTCTTAACGCCACTTCGTGTTGACCCTTGAGGCGCAAGTTGATGATCGGGAATCGCACGTTCGTTGCCAAATGGTTCGCCATTTTGTGGTCGTCCCTTGGGTATTCCCATCGGAGGACGCTGTACCTGAAGAAGAGGATCGTCAATTTCTCGAGATCGTTTGATGTGCCAAAATGGATCCAAGTCTTCCCTCTTCAGTGGCTTATCTTGATCAGCTAACCTGAGGAGCATGTGAGCACAAGGCAAGCCGTATTGAGCCTTAGTAGAGCCTGTACACGCTAGTAAAGGCTTCTTGGAGATCTGGCCTGATTCCATAAGCCTGTGGATCTCGTTGAGTTGGTCTAGTGCCCAACGAGTGACACTTAAAGGCAGCTGGCCAAGCCACTCTCTTCCTGAGAACTGGTTCCGAATGGTGGTGTTTGCTTGTTGTATTTTGTCTTTATATAGCAGACGTTTATCCACTGTCTGACTAGCTGTGGCCTCTTCGACATCAGGGAGGTCGGACCGAAGGGATAGGTTGTAGGTCTTCAGAGAATGATGGTTTGACTCGGCCGGTGCTGTCGTAATCAAACCGAAGTTCCGATAATGGCGAGTATAGCAGCATGCCCATTCTTTCTTCAAAGGTAAATATGTGCTCTTGAGATAACTCAGAATGCGCTCCTGGTGTTCAAAGGTCTCTTGAAGTTGCCGCCATGCTTGATTGAACTCGTCCTCCGATCTGCTAAATACCATATGTCTCCAGAGGAGGTACAGACCAGCTCGAGTTTTTAATACTCGTTTGGGAACAGGGCCAAGTTTGGAATCCTTCATATCTTTAACGTTGACATTCCCACGTTCCATCTCTTGAATGTCAGCAGTATCTGCATTGTCACTATCGCTATCTGTCTCAGAGCCATCGGTTTTCTTCCACCACTTCTTAATAGATAAGACCACATTGCTGTTGATATGGAAGACACATAGCTGAAGTTGCGCATTAGGAAATATTTGCCGTGCTGCAGCACGCAGCTGGTCGTCCTTATCCGTGATAATAACTTTTGGCGGCGCGATGTTGCCTGCTTGTTGGAATCTCGACAGCTGTTGGAGGAACCACTCATAAGTAGCAACTTGTTCGTTATTAAGAAGGCCATAACAAATTGGCATGGACGTCTTCTCCGACGATACAGTTACGACAGTAACCAAAGGCATTTTATAGCAGTTGGTCTTATATGTAGCGTCAATCTGGAGACATGACGAGAATTGTTGCCACATCTTTCCCCCTTTATGATAAGCCCAAGCGGCATTTCGAAAACGGAACTCATCATGAATCCAGCCTAAGCCCCATATCCAGACTCTCTTCGACTCAGAGAGCGTCCGTACAAAGTCATTGGCGGGGCCGTAGCCTTGACGTTTGGCTTGGTTGACTTTCCATCGCCAGTTATATATATCTGTCCTGCGAATAGCAATCTGAGGCCACTTTTGGCACAGTTGCTTATGAACGGATCGAGAAGAGATCGTCTTGTCAAGACAAAGATCTTTCAGGAGGTTCATTTGTTCGTCTGTTAACTTTCTCCATTGGTAGTGCTCGGTGAGGCCTTGTGATGGCCCGTGGTCTCGATGAAGGGAGCTGACAACTCTCATGGACCATTCGTAGTTGTTGGCATGGAGGGACTGAACGATAACTTTGAACGGGCAGTTGGCGGCCAACTTCGTTGTATTCGTGTTCCGTATTTTGGCGATTGACTCTCTGGGCTTATAATACCGACTCTTATCACAGACAAGCTCACATTTTATTGTTCTAGTCTTCGCCTTATTCTTTTGACTTCGTATCGTGATGAGGCCCATCCGATTCTGAACACAAAACTCCTTTAGGCTGTCGAGGAGCAACTCAAGAGACTCATAAGTTGTTGTTAGAAGAGGAGAGTCCGATGGAAAGACTGCCTCCCATGGTTCACCATTCCAATCCTCAGATTCATCGATCTCGTTACATTCATCGGAGTCACTAATAGATTCATCTGCTGAGTCGACAGGTAGCGTTTCAGACGGTTCGGGGAAGCCTGGAGGGTGCGCCATAGCCAGCATTAGAAGAGTCTTATCGACGGCTTGTAAAGCTATTGTATTCAATACACTGCGAATTAACATATTTGTCTTAACAGGATTTTATGGCTATATGCAGATTGGCGTTTCTGTTCAAGATCTAGGACTTCTGCATGTCTCGAAGTCCTAGCATCTAGACCGCAGTCCTGTAAGAACTACTGGGACGCTTGCTACCCACTGACAACTGACAGTCGGTGGTTTAGAAGTCAAAGAGGAATTTCTATCACCTCAATAATGCTTAATTGGTTAGTTTTAAGAATGGCGACAATGACTACCAACACTGAACAGTTTCGACGTCGGTTGCTTCAGTCCGCGAAGTCGGAGGCTATGTGGCTTAAGGTACCTTAGGTGTGGCTGAATGTGGGGGGGTGCGTCCGAATTGAGAGTTGGGTGCGTATCAATAGAGACTGTCTATAATATAGCATAGTTCACAGGTCTTAGCCACGAAGCCATATATAATGCACAGGTAGCATCTGCATCATAATTATTTCACCCAGCGCTGAGATGGAATCATTGCATTTGACACTTCAACTGCCGAAGGGTGGTGTCCTGCAGCCTGATGAAGCCCCATTTCTATGGGCGGCGTTGGGGTCTTTTCGCTGGAAGGTTCGGGTCCGCGTAAATTTCCCATTTAGGTTTTGTAGTCAGTAGACTAGACCTAATTTAGTTTCGCGGTCAATGATCCCAGCTCGTCAATTTCGCGGTCAAGTATTTGCCCTTTTGGGTTGCTCGTCAACATTGCTTTTTTCCAGCTTCAGGGGCTCAAAGCTGAGGAAAAAACGTTGTAAATCAGAAATACGGGTTCGGGTTGGGCCTGCAGCGACTGGGAAAGTGGACACAGCCAGTAGCGGCATCAACATTGAATCAATGGGCAATGTCTTCGAGTCTACACTATCCCTGGGCAGGTTGACTGGCCAATACAGACTGGCCATACCGTCTTCACCACCCCTGTAGCCCCATACCATCCCTGCAATCAAAGTAACGCTTTACTCATTACGGTGCAAAGGGCACAATGTAATTTAGCAAACTACAGTTTTTTTCGTCGGTGCGTCCCATATGCATCCCATGTCCATCCCACCTGCAATTACACATAATGACACACTTTTCCTCCGTGTGCTCTGTCGGCTGCTGTAACGGTCGAAGCGAGTATATTGACAACTGGCTAGGTGACTATAAACAAGTATCCAAAGCTAAAGAAGAAGAGCAAAGGGAACAAGAAAAGGAGAGCTCCAGGAGCTCTTAAGCTCCTGAGCTCGCCGCTGCTAATCTCGCTTGTTGTTGGGGCGCCGTCGGGCTCAGCCCGTTACAGTTACTGACTTGCGTTGCAGTCCAGGTCTGCCATACCAAGGACATCAGTTGAACAGCACTGAGGGTTGCTGTAAAGTCCTGAAGGGCAAGAGTCGTAGCTATAAGGGGTATTGCTAACAGGGACAGCACTGCCGAAAGGGATGCCTGCTCGGTGGCGGTCGCATGGAGGAGGTCCAAGGTGATATCGGAAGCCCACCCATGAGGCACATATCAAGCTAATTCAATGCAGCCTGGCTATCTGTCAGGACCATGGTTAGGTCTCATGGACAGCTTACTATGTCAGATTGCCTTTCAAGATGCATCGGTTTTGTTGATGAATGGCACTGAGCATGGCCTGCCACACCGTCCCGCAGTTGGGTGTGATCCAACCCATTAAATGTGTATATCTGCCTTCACCAACCTCTGTCCTTGAGATTGTGCCAGCCTCGCACCATTCTTACTTGCATCTTTCGTTTTTATTGTGCCACCCTTGTGCGTTCCGTCATTGTCGAGGTAGTCGACAACAGTCTCAGCCATGGTGCGGACCGCCATGTTCATGTCGCTTCTTGCGACTGCGGCCACAGCTCTGGCTGCCGCTGCCCGGGTTCCGGGAGGTTATATCGTGGAGCTCGAAGACGGTCAGGTAAGTATGACCTTGAAATGCAAACTACGAATCATCAAGAAAGTACACTTAGCTGACTCGGTTGATACTTAGGATGCCTCAGCCGTCGTCGGCGCTCTCAATGGCGAAGTTACCACCCGCATGAAGCTCGACTACAAGCTCTTCAAGGGTGTATCTATTCAGCTCCACGATGTTAAAAATGCCGAGAAAAAGGCGCAGAAGATTGCACAGATGCCAGCAGTCAAGCACATCTGGCCAATCGACCTCTTTGGTGTACCCGACGCCAATGTGAGAGTAGTCGGAACACCAGGCAAAGTCTCGGCAAGAGACGACAAGCCCGCTGACACTTTCTCACCTCACATCATGACCCAGGTTGACAAGCTTAGAGCCAAGGGCATTACTGGAAAGGGTGTACGAGTAGCCATTATCGACACCGGTATTGATTACACGCACCCTGCCCTGGGTAACAACTGCTTCGGAAAGGGCTGTCTGGTGTCTTTTGGCACCGATCTTGTCGGTGATGATTACACGGGATACAATACCCCGGTTCCTGACAATGACCCCATGGATTGCCGAGGTCATGGGTCGCACGTTGCTGGCATCGTCGCTGCCCAGCCTAATGTCCATGGCTTCACCGGTGCAGCTCCCAGTGTTACACTCGGAGCGTATCGCGTGTTTGGATGCGATGGCCGGGCTGGCACTGATATTCTCATCTCTGCCTTTAACAAAGCCTTTGAGGATGGTGCTCAGATTATCAGCGCTTCCATTGTCGGAGCCCGCGGCTGGAACGAAGAGCCATGGGCCGTTGCCGTTTCCCGAATCGTCGAGCAAGGTGTGCCCTGCACCATCTCAGCTGGCAATGATGGTGATCACGGCTTGTTTTACATCAGTACCGCAGCCAATGGCAAGAAGGTCACCGCCGTAGCGTCATATGACAACGTCCTCACGCCGTCTGTGCAGTTTCAGGCCAGCTTCAGCGTTGATGGCGCAAAGAAGACTGATTTCCTCTACGTGCCGGGCACACCAGCTCTTGCCAGCGTCTCAATGACTCTCTATGCCACGAGTTTTGATACCACAATCGCCAATGATGCTTGCACGCCACTCCCCGCGAACACGCCCGACCTAAGCAAGTATATTGTACTTGTTCGACGCGGCACATGCCTCTTCGCCGACAAGGCCGTCAACCTGGCTGCCAAAGGCGCCAAGTATATGATGGTCTACAACAATGTTGCCGGCGATTTCGCCCCAAAACTCGGAGACTCTGCTTCCCTCATGAAAGGCGCTGGTATGGTCACACCCGAGACGGGCGCCGCTTGGGTCAACAGCCTCAAGGCTGGATCTACAGTCACCTTGGATATCACCTCCTTTAGCAAGGCGGCTTCCGTGGTCGGCCAAGTCAACAACACTGTCACCGGAGGCTCCATCAGTCTCTTTTCCTCTTGGGGGCCAACCTGGGAGATGGACTTTAAGCCCCAAATCGGTGCTCCAGGAGGCAACATTCTGTCCACATACCCAGTTGCCAAGGGCAGCTACGCCGTCTTGTCCGGTACTTCCATGTCGTGCCCCATCACAGCCGCCATCATTGCCCTAGTTTCCCAAGTCCGAGGCACGCGCAACCCCGAGCTGATCAACAACCTTCTCTCTGCCACCGCCAACCCACAGCTCTTCAACGACGGCAAGCAGTTCTCCAACAAACTCGCGCCGGCTGCGCAACAAGGCGGTGGCATGGTGCAGGCATACGATGCCGCTTACACAACCTCCTTACTATCCCCATCCAGCTTGTCCTTCAACGACACAGACCATTCAGCCCGCGAACTCAACTTTACCATTTCCAATGTTGGCAAGCGCTCCGTCACATACAAGCTCAACCAAGTCGCATCCCTGACCATGTACACTCTTCAAAAAGGATCCATATACCCCATGGCCTTCCCCAACGACGCAGTCGACTCCTACGCCCGTCTCAAGTTCTCCCAAGATAGCGTAACCGTCGCCCCCGGGAAACAAGTCGTCGTGGAAGTTATGCCCACTCCACCGTCTAGCCTTGACGCCTCCCGTCTCGCCCTCTGGTCTGGATACATCACCGTCAACGGCACAGACGGCTCGTCCCTCTCCATGCCGTACCAGGGTCTCACAGGGTCCCTTGGCAAAGCCACTGTCCTTGCCTCCGACCAATCCTGGATCTTCAACTCCAACGACTCCAAGTACTACGGCAAGGTCCCTAACAATACTACATTCAACCTCCCTCCCCCTGGAAAAGCAGGTAGCCAGGACGTCCTACCAGCAGTGTACATTGGCCTTGCTCTTGGATCTTCGCAGATTCGAGTCGATGTCGTCCCCATGACGACTTGTCCTCCCAAGGATCTCACCACTGAGGTAATGGGTGTGAAGTCCATCGGCCAACCTTTTGGGTTCCCTAGCTATTGGAATTCCAGGGGTATTAGTTGGTGGTCGTGGGATGGTAAGCTTGATTCGGAGAAGTATGCGCCCGCTGGGAAGTACAAGTTTGTTACGAGGGCGCTGAGAATATATGGCGATGCTAAGAAGAAGGAGGATTGGGATGTGGCTTCAACGCAGTCCTTTGATATCAAGTATAACAAGTGATTGCGAAACGATGTCATTTTCTTCAGTATATTTAATGTATATAAAATAATTCAGACAATTTCAACGATACAATTCATGTTCCATCTCAGCTTCATCCAGGTAGGCCCGACTCTTCGTAATCTGCCATGTTTGACCTTCCAATCGCATCCCCATTCACGATGCCCAACTCCCCGACTGACCGTCTTATAAAGCCAATTCCCTCCAAGTACCGCACATTACTCCCCACAGCGTCACACATATCCTAAGGTGTAACGTACCCCTCCGGACGAGAAGACTGCCCATCAGGCTGTGTCAAGAAGTGCTGGGCCGCCCAAAGGGGATGTCTCTCCCCAACACTATTCACTTGCTCGAGCGCAAGTTTCACCCACTCTGGAAACGGGATAGCATCGTATTCAAGACCGAGTTCCTGGTGAATCAGGTCCCAAAACGTGGACATGTACATCCCATCCAGCATATCTACCGAGGAGCATATCTCCTCCGAAGAAAGTGCCTGATTGATGATTATGCGAGAAACATACTCCTGTCCACCTGTCCACCTACATACAATTGTAGGACATGATCAACTGTAGTACGGTTTATTTGGGCGCCCCATAGTTACTCCACTATTCCGGGGGTACGGTTGATTTAAGCGACTAGGGTAGAGTTGGTTTGGTATCGATAAGAGCCGCCAGCAAATTGGAAATTAAACACTTTACACGTAGCAGGGGTACACGCCAATAACGCGTGCAAGAGTGAAATAGTAAATCTTTACTGAGAGCTTTCATGTTGTACAGAATTGTCACATTTTGGTCTTTAAACGATTCTACGCTCGAAATCTCCATTTTGTAACTGCATGGAGCCGTTCGTCCACCTAGTCCAATACCATGTGGTGGCTTGTTCACGCTGCCGGTTTGCATGCGTAGCGGATGAGGTAGTGATGTGGCCTTGTACAGTACGTGTACGTACAGTACTGTATTTTAGCCCTAGTACCGTACGTACAATGGGGTTGTACAGTACAGTACATACATACAAATTTCCCCTTCCTTTTTGGGCAATAGTGAGCCCTGCCCTTGCACCATTTTTGAGCCTCAAACCTCAGATTCCACCTCAGTGTCAACACCCAATATATCACCCGTCGACTGTAATACACCTCCCACTCAAAATCCTCATTGGTTGAGGCCATCGCGCCGTCCATCCAGACCTTCTTGCCCTGCGCATTCACAAATAACTCGAGATATGAATCTTCGAGTTCTAGCCAGTCCTTCTCCTCAAGATCCGCCCAGCGCTTTTTTAGGGTTAGCTTTGGTGGGCGCCATCTTTTTAGCGATACCTTCAATTGGTACAAAATCAGGAGTGCGTTGAGCCAACAGAGCTTTTGTACAGCTCCGTATTTGTACGATGTGACCCACAAATTCCCCTATTTGGAATATCGTACGTACGCAGTACGCGTACGTACTTTTTCTTCTTGTACGTACGTACGTACAACAGTGTTGTACGAAAAGTACAACATCACTAGGATGAGGTCGACACGCACCTCCTAAAGCGGCATAAGGATGTGCCTCCGGGCAAACGACGAAGACTTGCGGAGTCCATACGGCGACTACCCGGCATAATTCGGAATCAAGCAGAGCTGGGAACGTTCCAATTTCCCCCTCCAACAACGGGTCCAATACCGGTTCTCGACCCACCGAGTCCAGACGGCTTCAAGTGTCGGTCTTGCTCATACATTGTTCTAAGCGAACAAAAGATGAAAGAGCATAGCCGTGGCAATCATGGCTGGGTGAACCCGCGGAAACGAGGTAGAGCAACAACCATGCAGGCTTCTGAGAAGGATGATGTCCCGTGGGTGACCGGTGTACATTGTCAACGGTTTTTTCGATCCAGGGCTGGCAGTCGTTGGTTTGAAGCAGTGATCGGAATGGTCCGGTATGGTATGGTATGGTTTGACGTATGGAGGTCAAACCATACCATACCAGATGCTTATGTAACTACCGGTATGGTATTACCGGTAAGACCAGTAATACCACCAAGATTGTTGTACCCCATCGGCTTTCCTATTTGGGTAATTCGTGAAGCCATCGCCAAGTTCGGCATTCGACTCATTGTGTTCACCTACCCTACAGTAAAAATTCGTTTTCAGGGCGCCGGACTTCCACGTCTCTGCGTATTTTCTCATCAATATAGCTTCGACAGTGCATTGATATTGACGTGGACTGAAGTTTAAGAAGTCGATCAACGCGTGGATTTCGGATGAGATCAACTCAAGAGGTAATGTAATGCCAGTGCAGTGCTAGGATAAATAAGATGCAAGCGTTGACGCGTTGACGCGTTAAGCACCCTATCCTGGTGCTGTCCCGCTACCAGAGCCAATCTGGATGCTCCAAATCAGCCACCTGCCGCAAACAGCTTAGCGTTACCAGTATTACCAGGTAATACCATGGTATTGAGATCTCCCCAAACCATACCAAGTCTTGGCGGTATATACCATACCAATACCAAGTCATACCAGACCATTCCGATCACTGGTTTGAAGTCAGCCTTGGTGGAAGCTGCCGCGCCCCTGCGCGGAGTAGGCAGCTACATCGTACGCCGAACCGTGCTGCTAAGAGAATCCACGGCTCAGATTGCCTGACACCGGCCGCTGAAGATCATCTTCGTTCCGTTATTGCACGAGATCAAGCATACGTTGACGTGGAAGATGAACTCCAAGCACTCGATACCTCTAACAACCTCCAATCGTTTGCGACCTCTGGTCCCTGGATGGATAGAACACAATGGCTAGCCATCTACGGGGGGGTTAGAAGAGATAGATTGCGGGCCCTTGTGCGATTACCCGATCGTTACCAACTTGCAAAAGACTACGTTTTGTGCCAGGGATCAAATAATTTGGTCTTAATCAGCCCTTCCGCCGATGAGCAGAAGATGTCGTGTCTACTGGGAGCCATGGACCATCTTCTTGATAGATGCGAGGAATCTACCATCAAACTAGTCGTCACTTACTTCGTTGGTTACAAAGCACTAGCCCAAAAAGCTGCACTCGAAAGGCATTCTCATTAGTTGCGAAGGTCGCTAGCAAGCAACGATACCGGCGAATCTGGAAATGCTTGATTGCATTTGTGTTTCGAATATCTCGACTTTCTGCAAGCGCAGAGAAAGAATTAATAGGAGACCGACTAAGCTTTGGATTGCGCAACCCATTACAAGCACTCTTCAGCCATAGGTCGTGGGACTACATCGAACAAAGCGAAGGGTTATGGCCAACTCAAACACAACCGGACGGCTCCGAAGTATCAGCGCCAGAGGATTCAAGTATTTTTGGCAGTGACAGCGATGTGGAATCCGAATCAGGGGATGAAAACGATGACGGGCAAGCTGACGACAACAGCAGCAACTCAATCGAGAGCCCCAGCTGGGATTGTGACGAGAGCGCCTCTGAGACCAATGGCCACCACAAAACGCCTACGAGTACAGACATATCCAACTCTACTACGGTTGGATTTGTAATTTGGTGAAATTAAGCGTGATCAAGGGTGCTAGAGTTGGGTTTCGCACACCCATGTAGAGTTGAAATTTGTTCTCTGATCCTTGTACAGTTGGATTAAATTCGACCAACTACCTTCATGATATTTTGCCACAGTCGCTAAAATTATCCAACGATAGTGAGCCAAAGAAAGCCGTCATTTCGGTAGTTCACTGTCAGGGGTACTTGTAACGGGCTGGAGCCGCTTGGATAGGCGGCTGCGCCGCCTATCACCAACTCCAAGACAGGTTAATTCTAGAACCTTCTATGAGGGGTAAATATAAGGCGCCGTGATGATGCCACGACGTAGGAAGACTTCCTTTTCCTTCCCTATCTTGGTAGTAAACAGCATAGGGACTAGTTAGTTGAATCAACTCGCTAGAGGCCTTTCACAGCATATACCGCGAGTGACCAAACAGGGAAATTGGTTCATCAGCCCTGCCGCTTCCATTTCAAAACACAGGACACCCTGGTCGTGGTGCTTTCGTCTGCGGGCTTCGTCGTGAGACAATACATTTTGCCTTTGAAACGGCGCAGTCTTTGCACTCGATTTTGAGCGGGCCATGGATTTTGGCTCCGGTTGTCTGTTGAACTAGGCGCTCAAGGGCTTCAGACCCAAGGTGTCCTAGGCGTTGGTGCCAGCGAATGGCTTCTGCAGCGGACTCAGGTCTCGGCTGCGTGGATGAGGTGAAGGCGGTTGCCAGTGGTATATGCGATTCGTAATCGACTTGGTTAAATTCAATGACAGGCTGGCGATATCGCCTCTTTGTGCGAAAGATCGTCTTTCCGTCTCTTGAGACGGCGCCCGTTGCTGGGTTCCAGTTGTACCCTCTTTGGAGAAAGAGATCCAGGGACGCAATGTTTGTATGGAATCTTGGGATGTAGGCTACATTTTGGAGCCTGAACTTGTGCGCGTTTCCGATGCGGATGATCACATCGCCGTATCCGAGGATTTCGAGTTGTGCATCTCTAGAGTAAGCTCCTTCGGGGTTGTCACAAAGTTTGTATGATCCTTCAACGAAGCGTTCGGAGTTATTGCAAATATGGAAGTCGGATCCAGAGTCCAATATGAAGGAATCACGAAGTGGATAGCCGGCTGCAGTTGAGAAAATGGATTGGATCTCTGTGTCGGATGGTTGTTGTATCGGTCGCGGAGCTTCTGGCTGAATCTTGGCTATGGCTCCAGCAAAGGCGGCACCTTTGACTTCCGATCCATCCTGTTGCTGAGGCTGTTCCTCCTTCTTCTTCCGGTTCCTGATGGACCGTTCGACTTCGCCCTTGATAGTAGGGTCTTGAAGCTTCTGATCGATTTCTTCCTGGACTTTATTGTCAGGAGACCATCCCGCTGGTCGTACCGCGTCAGAAAGGTAGTAGCACTCTGAATAGAAATGCCTGCGACCGCAGAGGCAAATTGGTTTCCCCCCTGGGTTCTTGCTGTTGGTTTTGGATGCATCAGGCTCCCCTTCACCTTGGAAGGTGGCGAATGCACCTCTGCTGCTCGAGCTTTGAGCAGTTGATCGATATGACCGTTCAAAAATTTCACTGATCTTGATTCCATCAGGGAACGTCTTTTGCCACTCGTCATCCTCGTGGGATAGGGCCTTTGCTTCCATCTGATTGATCCAGACCTTCGAGAATGTCGAGTCAATAGCATTTACTGCTTTAAGGAAATGTCGAGTCTGTCGCAGGCCTCTTACATCAGGCAGATCAAGATTCTTGGCTTCGTTCAGTACGACTTGCCATTTCGAGATCCATTCCTCAACCTTTGTTCTGCTGACTGCCTTAAGCGTAGCATAATATCGATCCGTGACTTCAATCTCCTGAGCCCAGTCAGTTGGTTTGACGAGGTTCTTCAGGATAATGAGTTCATTTGCGACATCATCTTCTTTGGCAATGATATCATAGTATTTGCCAACGGTTTTGACGATGTGTTCCTGTAGTGTTGCCAAAGTTTTGGTCCTGTCCTTGTAGGTCTGAAGTTGGCTTCGATGCCTCGCCTCAAGGATTTGGAATTTGCTAAGGCTGTCACCTTGCAGTTGCTGTATGTCAGTGGCGTTTGCCTGGGCTTGGCCCGGCGTCGGCTCGACTGGTGGCGTCAAGACTGGCTTGTGTATAACCTCGGGGTCAACATATTCCCAGACTTGCTGATTCTTCGCGAGCTTGCGGATTATACTTATCCACACGTCCCAGTTACCGGATCCTTTGAGGATAACCCGGGAAGAGGCTTCGAGGTCGTCAGCGGCCATTATAGTCAGTGCTGTTTAGTGCAGTAGAAGCTTTGTGCCTAAATCAAATTAAGTCGGGCAAACCGGGCTCATAACTGTCACACTTCACGACTTGTTTGCATAACTGGACGACGATCGGGCAGAAGACCCCCTGTGAGTCGGGCAACGAGAGACTCTTGATTTCCTACACAAAAGAGTGGAACCATACAATAACTAAATACTCTGGAATACTGCTGCCTGCAAGGCAGCAGTATGAAAAATTTGAAAATTGCTGTTGCCTCCTAGGCAATAGCTGTGACGGTACAAGGCACGAGCAAGGTCGAGTGCGACTTGGATAAAGTGATTGTTCACAAGGAGAGTAAGAGCTTCCGAAGGAAGCTCTGACTCGAGCTATCTGAGTTCTAAAGTGGGGCCATTCCCTTACATATGGTCTCGTCTTACTCCCTTACTTTTGACTGCCTTTGTTCCATCAAATACGTTTCCTCCACGTCTTGCTTCGCCTGGAGCCGGGCGCTTCGGATTTCTCGTCTTGTGGGTCTGGGTTTGTTTCTGTAGCGTTTCTCGAACTCCTTGATTGCTATGTGGGCGTTGACAACATTGTGTAAGTGTTCCCATGTCGCTTCCTCGCGACCAAAACCTCTCCATAGTATGTGGTATTTAAAGCCCTTACCCTTTGTACGTTTAGAGTCCAGTATCTTGTCGATCGCCCACAGCCTCTCTCCTCTCTCATCTAATGCTATAGGAGGAGGTGGAGGGTTGTGCTGCCCGGGGAGTGGGTCGTTTGGTGATGGTCGTAGGAGGTTGGTGTGGAATGAATTGTGAATTGAAGCTAATTCATGTGGCAATTTGAGCTGGTAGGTATGGGAGCTAAGAACGCGCTCTATTCGAAAGGGGCCGATGAACTTGTGGTCGAGTTTTGGGTTGGGCCTGGCTGAATTGATGTTTCGCGTGCTAAGCAGAACCATATCTCCCACTCGATAAGCTGGTGCTGGTGACCTGTTTGCGTTGGCAAATTTCTCTTGTGAGGCTTGGGCTGAAAGCAGGTTTGTGCGCAGTAGGTCAGTGATCTCTTGCATCTTGGTAACGAAATTGTTGCCCTCCTTGCAGCGGTCTGCTACGTCTTTGGGTGCTTGCTTTGGGACTACTCGCGGAGGGCCGAAACTCATTCGGGGGTGGTAGCCTGTATTCGCAAAAAATGGGGACATGCCAGTTGAATCGCTGACAACATTGCGGGCTGCGAACTCGGCCAGTGGCAGCCACTCATCCCAGTCGTCCTGCGCGAAGCTGACATACTGGCGAAGGTATTGTTCGAGGAATGAGTTGGCATTTTCCGTTTGGCCGTCAGTCTCGGGGTGGTATGCTGTAGATAGGCTGATGTTGGTCTGTAATCGGTGGCAGACTGCTTTCCAGAATTCCGAAATGAACAGTGGTCCTCTATCGGACACGATTGAATCTGGTAACCCATGGAGTTTCCATACATCTCGTACGAAGAGCATGGCTAGGTCGTGCGCTTTCATGTCGGTTCTGCAGGGCGTGAAGTGTCTGTCTTTTGACAGCCTGTCGACTACGACCATAATTGCGTTGAACCCACGAGTGGTAGGCTGGAATGGCCCGATGAAGTCGACAGACAGATCCCTCCATCTTTGCAGGGGAATTGGAAGAGGTTTCAGTGTACCTTGATACCGTAGCTGGGAGTTCTTGTTCCAAAGACACCCATGGCAGTTTCGAGTAAATTGTTTCGTGTCGGCGCTCAGCTTCGGCCACCAGTAAGAGCGTGAGATGAGCTCATATAGCTTGTTTTTCCCAGGGTGACCTGACTCGACGCTGTCATGGGCGAGCTGGATCAGAAGAGTGCGAAGCTCGCCCTCAGGGACGTACAATCTGTCTCGAAAGTACAACCGGCCGTCGTGTATCATGCATTCCGACAGAGACACTTCCTTTGAATGTGGGATGCCGTGAGGCTTGAGCATCTCGTCCTTGATTTTCATCCACCATTCATCATCCTCGTAGCCTTTGTCAAGCAGTCTCGTGATTTTGTGGTCGATTGGTTCTGGTTCAACTTCGTCTAGAAGGGCGGGGCAAAGTGTGATTTCCTCTTCCCAGGACAGGTTTGCAAAGAGTTCTGAGAGCTCGGGGTCAATTTTCAGTTCATCTTGTATAGAAGGGTCAATGTTGTGTGGTTTGAGCAGTGACTATTGCTGATACTGGATGCGGTCGTCATCTTCGTCTTTTGGCAAGTCTTGTAATCTTCTTGTGAGTGAGTCGGGTTTTCTGTTGTCTTTTCCTGGTACCGACTTAATGGCGAATTGAAACTGTGATAGGAATTCGCTCCACCTAACTTGACGTCTTGAAAGTTGTTTGGTTGTCATGAAATACCGAAGGTTGGCATGGTCTGTGATGACGGTGATCGGGTGGTGTGCGCCTTGGAGTTCGGGTCTCCAGCATTCGAAACAGCGTACTATGGCTAAGAGTTCTTTATCGTATATCTCGTAATTGCACTCGGCGGGGTCGTATTTTTTGGACATGAAAGCCACTGGGTGCAGTACTCCTTGGTCGTCTTCTTGAGAGAGAATACCTGAGGACACGAAATCGGACGCATCACATTCGACAAACACCTCTTTTGTGGGGTCAAAGTGTCTGAGGATTGGGGCTGACGTGAAGCTGTTCTTGAGCGTGTCGAACGCCCCTTGGCACGATGAGGTCCAGTTCCATGTGACTAACTTCTTTGTCAGGGCAACCAGCGGTCGTACGATGCGTGAAAATCCTTTGATGAATCGTCTGTAGAAATTCGAGAACCCCAAGAAGGCTTGGGCGTCTTTCACGTTGATAGGGGTCTCCCAGTTAACGAGGCAGTCGACCTTTGCGGGGTCCATTCGTACGCCGGTGGTTGAGATGATCATGCCTAGATATTTTACTTCGGTGGTCTCGAATTCGCACTTCCTGACATCGAGTTGTAGGCCAGCGGCTTCAAGCGCTTGTAACACTGATTTGACGTGGACTCTGTGAGAGGCTAGGTCGTTTGAGTAAATGAGAATGTCGTCGATATAGGCCGTACAATATCTGTCCAAGAATGGACGTAATACTTCGTTGATCCGAGCTTGGAAGGTGGCTGGGGCGTTTGAAAGTCCGAAAGGCACTACTAAACTCTCGAAGAGACCGTATCTTGTGTTGAACGCCGTCATCCACTCTTGGCCCTCTTTGATGCGTATCCGATTGAACGCTGCAACGACATCGAGTTTGGTGAAGTATTTGGCTTGGCTTAACTGCGAAAGGGTCTCCTGAATTAAGGGTAGAGGATATCGGTTCTTAATGGTGATGGCATTAAGTGCCCGGTAGTCGACGCAGAAGCGAAGGCCACCTCCTGGTTTCTTTGCGAACAACACCGGGGAGGCTGCTGGTGATGTGCTGGCACGTATGAAACCCTTGTCGAGGTTTTCCTGCAGAAATTTCCGGAGGACAATGAGTTCGTCTTCCGACATCCCGTACAGAGGTCCGTGGGGTGGGGTTGTGCCAGGTTGGAGTTTGATTTCGTGGTCGCAGTCTCGGTGGGGGGGAAGTTTATCTGCCTCTGCTTGATCGAATACTTTCAGGTTTTCGTGATAGTGTTTGGGCACTATTGTTGCAGGGTCAATCAAAGCCTTAGGCTCGAGAGCTTTGTGAATATCCGCGAGTGAAGCTCCCGAAAGGTACATCTCGGCTGCTAGTCTCTGTGAGGTTCGGACTTCTTGGGTCTGTTGGTATCCGGCGTCGGAGGGTGTGATTCTGTCATGGGCCTGGAGTTGTTGGTTCATCTTTTGCATATCCGTAAGTGCAGCGTCATATCGTGCTGCTTTAGGTTCTACAAACGTGGAGGCTTCTGTAATAACGCCAAGTTCGGCCAGTCTCTTATCAATCTCATACAGCGACAGTGAGAATACATCGACGTTGCGCTTTTGGGCCAGTGTGTGGAATGCGGCTGCACCGACCCTTCGGGGCATTGATGGGCGTGGAGTTATAGCTGTGGTTGTTGGAGGTTGCAAAGAGAGAGTTCCGGAAACTGTCAGTTGGTAGTATCCCTTCTCCATGCAGTATTTGCGGCAGTGATCAGAGTTGAAAGTAACTGTATTGGTAATCCAGTTGATATTTGGGTTGTGGTCTCTCAGCCAGGGTTTTCCGAGAATGATGTTGTACTTCCCAAGCTTCGTTACGTAAAGTAACATTTTTTCTCTGTGTCCTTTGATTTCCATGTTGAGTTTTACTACGTGAGTGATGTCGCCTGCCGAGGAGGGTCTTCCATCGACTACATTCAGCCGGCGACGGTTTCGTAGTTTGTGAAACGTGAATTTGTTGTGGTGCGCAAAAGACTCGTCTATAAATCCCTTTCCAGTGGCGCCAGAGTCAAGCATGGAATTAGTCTTTACCATACTTGCATTATTGTCTTCCGTCAGAGTGCATGGTAAGAGTAAATGAGCTTCGTTGGAGTCAAGGGAAGGGACTTGTAGGTCGGTCTTTTTCTTTCGTCTCCTGCGGCGACTTCCGCCGGAGACTACGCTTTTCCCTTATTCCATGGTGCGGTATCGCAATTGAGGGAGCGGTGTTTGTCCGAGTTGCACCAATGACAGAGCCCATGGGCAGTGCGGTAGGTTTTGCGTGCTGCTCTCTCTGCGTCATTTTGCGGTCTACGGCCAGAGGCAACATCTCCAGGTCCCCAGGCGATGGCGGTCAGATCCATGGGGTCTCCGCCGTTAGGGGTTGGTAACTGCGGTGTGCTGGTGGGTTGCAAACCCGCGGGTTGGTTAGCAGGGGAGTTGCTCGTACTCTTCTTGAAGTAATTGGCATTGACTTGACGACATTCGTTATCACAGGTGCGGACGAGATCCATAAATTGAGTGAGTTCAGTGGGCATGTCTTTACCCTTGGTGAGGGAGAGTCTCCAGGTAATGTTTTCGTGAAGGCCCCGTCGGAGATGGGCAATGAGGGCCGCGCTATCCCACCCGGTGAGCTTGGCGACGGCGTACCATTCAGGGAGGAACGTCGTGAGAGGTCTATGGCCTTGTTTCATGTCGAAAATCTTGCGTTGGGCCGTGGCTTTGGCATCAATGTCCCCAAAGGCTGATTGAAGCACTTCTTTTATGGCGTTGACGTTATCAAAGAGAACTACCCCATTTTTAATGTTGTAGCGGACTTGGTCATGAGCTTTACCTTTGAGGCATGAAACTACGTATCCCATACGTTGATGCTCTGAAGTCCACCAATCCTTGTTCATTTCGAGCTTTAAGTCGAGTTGTTGGAGGAAGTTCTGCAGGAGAGATGGGTCTTCGCCAGTGAAGGCTTCAGGATCGGGGTGTTCGGGTGTGCGTTGTGAAATCCCTCTTGATTGGATGATTTTTAGGTATGCTTCATTTTCTGCCATCAGGCGGGTGATTGTTGCGTCTCCATCGCTCCTAGTAATTAACGTATTTTCCAGGCGAGTTTGGAGGTCTTCTACTTCTGCTATCGTTGTTGTGGCCGAGGCGCGTAGGGACTCGATTAATCCTTGCATGCTATAGGCGGCGTTGCACACGAGGAAGACTTCCTTCATGAGACCGGTTGGGTTGGTTGCAAAGGCATTTCGGAATGTCTCCTCGGTGTTACTAGCGCTAAGCAGGGGGCAGGGAGGTACTCGATCGATTGGCGTCGGTGAAGTGCCGTTCATGGTCATTATTGATTGGGCGCGGCGAGAGTGGCGTCGTTATGGTGTTAGTGAAGTTAATAGGTTCGTTAGGTTCCGTTGGTTGGTTTGATTGGTTTGGTTGATTTCGTTTGGTTTGTTGATTTCCTTTCGTCAATTTGAGCTCGTTTGGTTTGGTTCGTTGGTTTGGTTGGGAAAGGGGTGAAAAAGGGGTTGAAAACTCTGTTTTCCGTGGGCGAGGCTGAAGGTTATGACGGAGTTGGCGATGTTCACGTCAAAGACGGTGATCTACCATGTTGTAGTGCAGGTGAACAATATGTGACGGTACAAGCCAGGTCAAAGTAGAGCAGCATTATAAAGAGTGCGGTTCGGCTGCAGCGTTGGAGTAGCACCACCATGGCGCACTGCACTGGAATAACACGAGTTGTGGCACGCCAAGCAACATATGTCGCGGGCTGGTGTCGAGCATCAAGTCTGCGAATGGTTCTGCATACATCACTTCGAAAGTTACCGCGCGATATTCCTAGTCACCTGCCAGGAGGGCATGAGTTAAGGAGCCTAGAGCTGATGATGACTTAGTCACTCAGATAGCCGGAGGGAATGCGACGGAATTCGATGTGCTGCCCGACTGGTGGGTTAGATTTTTGTAAGGCTGGGTCCGGCTCACAGCTTCTCCAAGCTGTAGCAAGGCAGCCGTATGATAATTGTTGTTGCCCCGTAGGCAATACCCTACTGCGATTGCTTTGAATGAGCGACTTCATCTTGACAGCAGTTCGTAACATTAAGAGCTTACGCCAACATGATAGCTGCCGAGAACGAGGAACACTACAAGTCACGTCTACAGTATACAGATGGCTGCCCCAACATGGACAAAGATGTCAAATTCTGCTGCACTAATGACACGAGTAGTAATTTAATACGAAGGATACTTTCTTTCTCCCATGAAGCTTCCACAGATCGGATCTAGGAATCAGTAAGACCAGAGCTGATGTTCGGTAGCCAATTCAGTGTCAAAATTTGAATAGATACCTTGTCTACCATCTTCAGGTGGAGCTCTATGGTTTAATAAGCCTTGGTGTAATCCCAATATTTAGGACACCATCCAGAGTTTTCCCAATTAATAATACCAAAAAGCTTTCTACTATAGATTAGAATATTTCGCACATTTAGGTCCCTGTGCGTAAATACGATTTAATGTCTGCTGCTGTGTGAAGCAAGTGGCACTGGCCGACCATGAGAAGGTCGCTAAACTCCTCGTTCACAAGTGGTCCAATAAACCCCCACACCCCCACCCGATCCTCGTCAAGGTCCAACCCGGCGTTGACTCTCTAGGCATAGCATGCGTTGCCAAGGGCATTGGTGACGTGAAAACAGAGCACGAAAAGGAGATCCGGAGAGACGGAGAGCTGCCAAGCTCGCGGATCGCCAAGCCAAGCCACCTTCGGGCTCGGCCCGTTACACTTCATGTACAACAAGGTGTGATTTAGCCAAGAAAATGTCATTTAGAGCTACACATAAAGTTATAATCTCACAGCAAGATCTATGAGGCTGTGTTTCTTTCGGCATGAACGTCCACCGCGGAATTGAAACGCAACTACCAAAGCACTGTAGCAATGTGACCAAGATCGACGGCCCCTGAGTAAGTCTGCAATGTGGTACAAAGGTACCGGTATTA
Source organism: Pochonia chlamydosporia 170 (assembly GCF_001653235.2). NCBI lineage: Eukaryota > Fungi > Ascomycota > Sordariomycetes > Hypocreales > Clavicipitaceae > Pochonia > Pochonia chlamydosporia. The sequence continues at coordinate 116,574 of NW_019154053.1, forward strand.
CACTGAGATATATCACATTAGTAGCGGGCGCTTGCGGGCTCTTGCAAATATCTACTCAAAACGCATTCTTTGAGCCAGTGCCGAAGGACGGAAATGTTGATCCAAAAATTCGTCATAGTGGCTTGCAATACGAAGGAGTACGACTTGCCTGTCTGTATTTCCTAGACTGTTCGGCAGACTCCGTCAACTGACTTCTGCACAGGTTGGTTAATCATCTGCCACATCTGTATGCTTGATGTAGGACAATTCAATGCACCAGCACCATCTCATGTCGCTGAAAGGGTACAGGACTGGCTAAGGTTTCATATTGAGCCTGGAAGCTACTAATAATACTCATCGGGCTTTCGGCTAGGGCCACACGTATTAAATTAGAAGAATATGAGATGCCAATGTCCCGAAGTAAGATCGAGGTTCAAAGGCTGAGTGACTTCATGAACCTCTATGGTTGACTACCTGAGCACATCCGTATTCTCATGGTCGGTTAAAATACAGTGGAGATCTGGCTTCAAGCATAAGTCACCCTGTCTTGTTCTAGCACCGGGTCTCGAAACGAGCCCTTTTTGAACAGTAGCCAATCACTTCCACAGTACTTGCCTGCATGGTCCGCAATGCTTCTTGCGTCTTCACATAGATAGATAGGACGAAGGGGTGACGTCGGCAAACATCCGAAATATAGCGCACCCCATAGTCTCCCACGTCAGTTAGGCCTCGCATGGCTGCATGAGATGCGCGGTGAACTGTTGTTCCAAAGGAAAGCGGACAGCCAGTTCAGGCCAAGAACTAACCAGTGAATCGGTCGCTTGGGCTGATTCCGATACGAGAACGTCAATTTGCATGCAGCCACGGCGGCGCTAACCGCAATTTGCCACATACCGTAGGACCAAGGCGTCCGTACTCTGTTTGACCGCGGAACGCCACTATACCGGCAGTTGAGGGTACCTCGTTTCAGGGAATGTCGTCCGAGATCTCTTATCTGAAATGGGCAAGGCCAACACAGTTGCGGCAGCGGCCAGCACGTGGTCGAGATACGGAGCTCTACAGCTAGCGCTTCTAGCGGGGATATGTGGCGACGTTCCGTCCTATGGCCAAGACGAGATTATGCTAGGAGATGTGGTCATAGGTAAGACGGCTGCTCAATACAGAAAATAACCCGATTAGTCTATACGCACGCATACGGTAGAAGACAATCTAAGCAAACACGACAAAATGTCCGAAGCTTTTCGTCGATGTTCGACACGGACAACGGCGCCGCTTTGGTCAGAGACAGGATCGCTCGTTATCTCAGACGGCTCCAATCAAAAGAGGGGAGGCATCAGACCAAATCCAGGTTATCCTGGGACAGCTGAGGATAAGCTATATGGATCGTCATATGCACCGTGTCTCACCTACGTGCATTTACAGAGATTGGCATGGAAGGATGCATCTAATGTATGGCGACACTCTTAGTTCGCCTTGCCATGATTTGGGATGCGACGAAAGATACCTGGGACGTAGAGAACAACTTCATGCGAGGTGGCAGTTAGAGCAGGGAAGGAAAGACGAGGCGCAAGAACCTGCTGTCCATATTAGCGCAACTGCATCGGGCGATACAGTGATGTAGTCAGGAGAGTATCGGGATAGAATCACCAAAAAGAAAGCTTTATTGCGTTTGAGATGGAGAGAGTTGTGGTATGAGGAGAAATGCCATGCATTGTGGTGAACGATTATGCCAACTGCCACAAGAACAAGAAGTGGCACGATTTCGCAGCGGCGACGGCAGCATCGGGATCGAAGGCGATTCTAGGACGATATATCGAAACCGACCGAGGTCGGGCCGGGCAGTGGGAGCGAATCAATAGAGTCGGTTGTAAATATAAGGTTACACATCATGCTTATTAGAAGGAATACGAGAAGGGGCCTGAACCCCTGTTCCGTTTATTGCCCGAGATTTCAAGCCTTCAAGGAATCCTTCAATGCCTATCATCCGATACGACATACCCCACATATCTCGGCTGCAAAAGCCACACGGAATATGCCAGGTAGGCTCTGCGTTAAGGGTATTTCCCCAGTGCCGAAATTGAGATATCACATGTGATTCCTTCAACCGGGTCTAGAAGAGTGTACTCTGATACCTCAGGTGTAAGCCTCCACGGTTTACGCATGTACGAATATATATTATAAGAGCAGGGCGTTGGGAAGTCGGCAGATGGTGAACTATGCAATACACAATGCCGAGCTGAGAGAAGAGAGGACGTCTCAGCCTTACAACATGTCAGGAACCCCTATCTGCCAGGTGATTGGTGCCCACGCTACACATGCATATTCGCGCCATTCTCAATCAGAATAAGGTTGGATCACCTGAGAGCCCTCTAGCGGCTACCCAGCTCCATGGTCAGCCCGTGGCTTGACCATTGCCTCCCGGTTTCCCTTGGTACCCTGGCCGACAAGTTGACAAATATCGATCCAATAGTGTCTCTGTCAACGAATATAAGTGGTACTAAATGGCTTAGCATTAGAGCGCGTTCTTTTTGTTGACAGTCTCTTGCAGCCAGACGAAGGCTGACAGGCTTGGGGAGCGAGGGTCGGGACGTCCCATGTGATGGGAGGGTTTGTAAATTTTTCTTTATTCACCGCAAGTTTACCAACTGGGTGGTTGGTGGCAAGGCTGATGTAATGCTCAATCATTGCAGAGTCGCAATCCACTCCACGGGAGACCTCCATGAACCGGTTTAGAGGTGGTAAGTGGCGTAAAAGACGGCGTGTATGCGCCTACTGTCCACTGTTAGATTCATGATGCCTCACTTGATTCTAATCACTACCTTAAACTCTCCGAACGTCTTCCATCGCGCTGTTAAGGTTATAGTCGGATCTTGAGCGTGGAGTCGTGGACCGTAGTTGTGGCCCCTTCTAATCCACAAACGAGCCGCTAACAGCGCCAAGGCTGGGAAATGTTTACAGTGGAGAGTTCCCAGTTACAAGGTTTGTGGATGAAATACCTCTTGTCCGTGAACTCACGTAGGCTCGTCAGACACCGGGTAACGATCAATAGAGGGGATAAAGAGGCCGTGTCCATGGCAGCGACGTAAAACGTCTAATCCCGTCACAAATTCAAGCTTATCATTTTAGAATTTTGGCATATATAACTAACGTAGGTGCTTAGCGGGTCGCTCAACATAGCGAGCCGCTCACTCCGCAAGGCAAATGGAACCATCCTTCTTTAACTACATACTTCTCGACGGAAAATCATGGACTCTGTAAAAAAAGAGAAAAACATAATCTTAGCTTACCAAGCTATACAACATAATCCTAAGCTAAGCATTCGAGCAGCTGCAGCGATCTACGAGGTTCCATTTAGCACGCTTAAGGATCGGATCAATGGTATTACTGCGAGATGCGATACTATGCCCAATTGTCGAAAACTTACAAATCTAGAGGAATTAACAATCGGTGAATATTTTCTTGACCTAGATTCGCGCTCATTTCCTCCCCGGCTTAGTGGTGTGCAAGATATGGCGAATCGACTGCTGGCCGATCGCGACGCGCCTCCCGTGGGACCACGATGGGCTTCAAACTTTGTTAAGCGCTACAAGGAGCTTACTACGCGTTTTGCGCGTAGATATGACTATAAGAGTGCCTTATGTGAGGATCCAAAGCTAATTCAACCCTGATTTGAGCTTGTGCGCAATACAGTCGCGAAATATGGCATACTGGAGGAGGACTTCCACAACTTTGATGAGACTGGCTTTATGATGGGCATGATCTCAACCACCATGGTTGTCACAAGCTCGGATAGGTATGGGAAACCAACCTTAGCTCAGCCAGGTGAAAAAGAATGGGTTTCGTCGATCTATTAATTCTCGAGGTGAGGCTATCCCGCCATTTATCATCGTTCGGGGCAATATCATCTGTCCAACTGGTATGAAGACAGCGCGCTACCGAAGGATTGGGTTATCGCCACAACTCACAACGGCTGGACGACAAATGAGAAAGGCGTAGAATGGATCCAGCACTTTGAAAAGCATACTAAAGCACGAACGCGTGGAACTTATCGTCTTCTGATCATGGATGGGCATGAAAGCCACCACTCGACGGAATTTGAGCTTTTTTGCAAGGGCCGTAATATTATCACTCTCTGTATGCCGTCACATTCATCTCATATTCAGCCACTGGATGTTGGTTGTTTTGGGCCGTTGAAGAAGGCATATGGTCAGGAAATTGAATGGTTGATGAGAGCGCATATCACGCATATTACGAAGATCGACTTCCTACCCGCATTTTTTGCGGCATTTCAAGCTGCAATGACAGAAAAAAACGTTAAGGGAGGATTCGGAGGTGCGGGTTTTGTTCCAATTGATCCGGAAAGTGTTCTGTCGCGGCTAGATGTAAAGTTACGCACGCCATCACCTGTGGAGGGCATCGCCGAGCTGCCTAGCCTTTGGGTTCCGAAGACGCCAAACAATCCAGCCGAAGCAACTTCGCCGACCAATTATATTAAAAGAATATAGTCATCAGGAAAGCTCGCCAACATCTATTTTAGCAGCTATTGATCAAGTTGCGAAGGGGGCATGCGGAATAATGCACAAGATGGCTTTATTGAAGGCAGAGAATGAACAGCTACGAGAGGTCAATGCGACAATAAGCAAGAGGCGCGGGGCCAGAAAAACAAGGTTACGTCAAGGTGGCAGCATGACTATTGCCGAGGGACAGGCTCTTCAGGATCAAAAGGACGTTGAGCAGCAGATACAGCAAGATATTCGCCGAACTGGAGGTCGGAAGCCGAGGAATGAGACCAAGATTCGGCGATGTGGCACATGCGGCAATCCTGGTCATAATGCACGCACTTGTCACTGTAGAAACATCTATTGAGAAGGATAGCAATAAAGATTAATTGCAATCTTTGCGCTGCGGTTGCCTTTTTCATGATATGGGGGATAGAGCTGTTTTGGGTGTCCAGCTCACTGATGTGTCCAGCTCGCTGGTGGAGTACGTTATAGTGATCACAAAGACATTGTCCAAGGGCAAGCCGCTGAGCGTCCCACTGTTTGTTTAAATGTGTAAACAATGTCAAGCTAAAAATGCCACATTCGGCCGTAAACTTACCAACTGGCCGTAATGATTATCGCCGTCTCTGGCAGACGGCGGTTGCTTCAATAATTGGCGCCAAAACTGGCGTAATTGTGCACCCGATTCAATTAAACAGGTACCGGCGCCTGGGAACTATTTTGGCCATAACCGGCTGAACCTGCCCATGGCCGTACCCATGTCTGAGGGGCTGGGCTGCACGATTGTGCTGCATGTCGCTTTCAACAATCCCAATACCGCCATTTTCAGTGGGAAATAAACATTTGCTTCTTACAGCTGTGACACTTGCCCTGTTGAACTCCTCCTGACCATTCCATCATATCGATACCATGCTGCCTAAAGAGGAAGACTGCATGTCGCCTGCCCATCCAACTTCTGTCTCTACCAAAAGGTCTACTTTCACTTTGGACGTGATTCTTGATCTCCATAGCTTGTTCAAGTCACGAACGCGACTCTGATGCAGGTCTTGTTGCAACGCGCCTGGCAGGGGACTTGCAGTACCATTTCCTATTCAGACGTTAGCCAGGACTGGCGTCTCTTAAACCCTGCTTAGCGCAATAATCCTTGTCACTTGACTGTCCCGACCTGACTGTCCCGAGCCATTCCGCCCGACGTTGACCTCTAAAATTGTCTTCAACGAAGAATAAAACGGCTGCATCGAATGAAACAAATAAAAATATTACTTTGGTTGCACAGTATAGCGTTGGGTATCTACTTGCGTAAGCTTTACCACATGATCAGCAGTGGTTGTGCGCTGGTGCGTGCCGAAAGCTAGATTTGGACAGAAGTCGAATTCTACTAAAAACGGTTCCATCGCCAAACGTCCCTCACTTTGGAGCATTCTGATATCGCTATACAAAACTGTCATTCACTTTAGTCCTAATCTCCAACTGCAGGTGGCTGGACGTCATATAATTAAAATTTCCCAGGCTAATCTCTCCTCCGTCATGCAACGCGAATATCCTAACCACATATCAGCGAATACAGGTCTATTTAGGTCATACGGCTGAGTATCATTAAGAAAAGAATCCATGTGAGACGGACTATGCCGACTTGGGGCATACATTTCTCACACATGCCGGCTTTCCTGCACTTTGCGTCTGTCAACTGGTCTGCGTACTCCTGAGCATTACGCATCTTGAACGGTTACGATAGGAAGACGGTGCCGTGGTTTTAGCTAAAGGCTCGTATAGATCATCGCATTATCACGGTAGATATGTTGAATATGCGTTCTTATGAATTCAAACTTAATTTCTACCCAAAAAGACAGATCTTAGCATTGCTGTGCACTGTCCGATTGCGATACCGGAAAGTTACCACCCCTATCTGCCAGACGGTTGGGGACCACGACAGCAACGTAAACATTGGCTGGCAGTCGAAGGCCACGGGAGAACTGAGTCTGAAGAAGCAAGGTAGGACCTTTCAGGTCGGCCTTAGTATATATGGATTAAATTTCCTGTCCATTGTTGCACTTCTAGAATTCCTACAATTTGCAGCTCCTTTATTGCATACCTTACAAAGCAGTTTTAGTCCAATATTAGATGGAAATGCTGTCCGGTATCTCAATGATGCCATTCCAGATGGCAGTCCGCCTCCTCTCTCCCGTGCTTATTGTTCTTACCATCCTGACTTTGTTTGCCTCTGCCTACGTTCCCAGTGCTGGCTGTGTTGGTGAAGTGTCCAGTGTTTCCCGAGCCCCGGGTTTAATAGACGTTTTCACTGTCGGGTCCGACGGGAAGGTCTACACAGCTGCGTGGACACCAAGAGATGTATCCTTCCGCGGATGGTGGCACATTGCTTCGACATCAGATATCGAAGTTCCACCCTGTTCCTCTGTTTCAGTCGTATCCAGGTCGTTGGATAAGTTGGACGTCTTCGTTGCCGGTATCGATGGTCGGGTGTACTCGGCTTCGTGGGCACAAGGGGACACGACATGGCATGGTTGGTTCTTCATTAATGCGGAGGTGTTGCCAGGCTCGCATATTGAATCTATTTCTCGTTCGGACGGCAAAATTGATTTGTTTGTCACGGGCCTGGACGAAAGAGTTTGGCACGCTTCGTTCCAGCACAGCGACTTCGCAGCCACTCGCTGGGCACCGATTGGAACACTCAAAGTATCGCCTGCCTCCCGCATTGGGTCTGTGTCTCGTGACAAGGGTAAGATTGATGTGTTCGTCACGGGAGCTGATGGTCTTATCTACTCTTCATCGTGGGAGCCTGGCCTGAGCAAGTTCCGTGACTGGGTGCACATCGGTGGACGAACAGTACCTGGCACTCCTATCACGGCAGTCTCACGAGCGGAAAATCAGATCGATATTTTCCTTATCGGTTTGGACGAGAAGGTTTGGACGAGCTACTATCGCCCTGGCAGAACGACATATGGCGGTTGGAGATCTATTCCATCAGCGAACTTTCCACCGCACACAATCGTGTCAGCCGTAGTACCGTCAGTTCACGACATCCATATCTTTGCCACGTCAAGGACCGGCGCCATAATTACCACTTTCCAGAAGGACGCCACACCGGAGTGGTCAGCCTGGGAGTCGGTACGTCGCGGAACAACAGTTCCTGGGGCACCCGTCGGTGCACTCAGGCGCGGCCCCGGAAAGATCGACGTGTTCATGACTGGTATCGATGCAAAAGTCAGAACATCAGCTTGGCAGGTTGGCCCAAGTGGTTTCGGGAACTGGGCTTCAGTCGGTACCCTTGTCGGAGGCATGACCGACCCTAAACCTGGTCAATGGAGGGAAGTGGGCATTGCATACGGGGTTGAGAACTCTGACTTTTCAGATGAGGCCCAAGGCATAGCCACTGACAACAACTTCTGGTACCTGTCAACTAACACGAAAGACAACAAGTCCGTCCGGAAGGTCAGTAATGCCGGGGATGTGGTAGCAACGATAAAAGTGCCAATGAACGGCGAGGATGTGCATGTCGGCGCATTATCACATTATCAAGGATGGCTGTATGTCCCAATTCAATACCCACATGGCATCTGGAAATTCAGGGCCGATTTTACCCGGGAAGAGTGGCTTCCCATTGGTATCTCAGACAATGTTCTCTCCTTCGCTGCCATCAATCCATTGAATGGAAGATTGTACACGACTCGTTTTGACATATATACACTCCAGACCCCTACTCTCTATGCTTATGACCGCAACACCATGACAAGGAAGCCAGAAGACGATATTATCCTGGGCTCAACACCTATCCCTCTAGCCAATATTCAAGGTGGAGTGTTCACCGCACGTGGGCGGCTTATTCTTGTGACAAGCGATGCGGAAGCGTACGACTACTCGAACTACTTGTTTGTATTTTCGGCAAGAACTGGGTATTGCTTCGGCATGAAATCTCTGGGAAGCTACGGATCGGCTGGTTCTGAGACGGAATCCGTCGCTGTGCGACCGTGGAGATTCGATTCGAGACGGGCCCCTGTGCATGTCTTGGAGCTGGACAATGATATCTGGACGGCGGATGACTTTTATATTCACAGCTATTCTGTACCATTTCCAGACCTTCTTTAATTTCCTCGAAATAGTCATTACTTATGTCAAGCTGTATTTCTTTTTCCCTTCGCTCATGGTCGGCCTTCAGTTGGGAACATGCTCCAGAATGGTGGGCTTCGGTCCAAGCATCTGCCGTTTCACTTCTAGTCTCCCTATAATAATAGTTAATACTTCATTTAATTGACCACATACACTGAAATATTGAGCTCGATGTTGCTCATGATTCGACGCTGTGTCGCTTCAAGTAAATCTTGGGATTGTCAAAACGAAGCAGTATAAATGCAATGGCTGTTATGCGAAGCGCGCCATTCCAAGTACCAATCTGACGCAGGCATCCGCGACAACACTTTCTTAAAACCATGCTGTCAATATTACTGTATCTCTATTAATATAATGATGATAACTACCATCGTCAAAACCATCGTTAATGTAACGGGCTGATCCAGTGGCCAAAACATGACGAAGACAACGCAACCGCAACGCACATAACACCCAGCATACGTTTCAGGTGCAAAGCCAAATATCCAAAGAACACAGAAAATAAGTTATTTTGATCCAAATCTACGCCGGCGTGCAGTAGGCAGGAAAAATACATCAACGGTATCCCTTTGACTGCGAAAGTGTTACGTTTTAGCGCGCCTCATTTCTACTTCGCGATACATCAGTCAGCCCCTCCATCCCCGTAGTAAACAATACAATCAATGCATTCATGACCCGAAAATGGAAGGTATGCCACAGTATTTGCAACCATTTAATACATAAAATTACACGGCTAATGGCTATCTAGGTGCAAAGCGCCTAGCTGCTTTGCCGCAAGGGGCGCCCAAACGACGCTGCATCCAGCCAAACGAGCCGCCTTCATCCCCCTTAAAACCCCTACTGTGCAAAGGGTACAATGTAATTTAGTAAACTACCCATTTTTCGTCCGTGCGCTGCCTGACCCCCAGGTTGTATTTTTACTCCAACTCCCGCGCCAGTGGCACGGCCCGTCAAGTAATGACCCCTGTTCAGGTAATTTTATGAAATTACCTTGTTGAACCCCCCTTATCCACGCCTTCATATGACTTGAAAACTCCCTACTGCCATTTCAACAGGGTGTTTTCAACAAGAGCTCCCTCCAATCTCTCTGTTACTGCACTTCTGCACTTCTACACCTCAACAAACAACGGAGAAAATATCATCAAGAGATAATCCCTCCACCCAAGAGAACTGTTTTCTCGTTAACGCTCGGCGACTATGGGAGACCGAGACCAGGACCAGCCGTTTACAAGCCTTAAGCTGTGGATAGACCATGATGCCGCTGCTCTTATTTGCTGTCACGACAGATGCAGATGCGCCATCTCGATCAAAGCTTCGCGGGCGACATCACATTTGCAATACTCTCATGGCATCTCCACAGATCAGAGAAAAGGTTTAACACAGCAGCTGGCAGCATTTAAACTACGAAACCCCGAAGATATCACTACCCTCGAAGACGGCTCTCCTCAGCACTCATAATTGCGAATACACGAAGGTTTCGCATGCAATCAGTGCAAATTTCGAACCACTAGTCTCCAGATTATCACGAAACGACATTACTCAAAGGGGCCTGAAGGCTATTCGTGCTCTTCTGCTACCGCCCCTAGGAAGTTCGCTGCTCAAAAAGAAGATTTCGTTGAATCCGTGCGGCTACAGATATGGATCACAGGCCCAGGACGAAAGTATTGGATTGTTGCGGATGACAGCAACGCAGCGGACTCCGCTAGGAACCAGCGAGTCAACAAAAAAGAAGTGGATCATTATCAGTCAGTGCGACAGCGAGAGAACGAGAGGGACCGCATCCGCGGGTTGCGGGCGGCCGAAACATGGATTGACAATTCAGGTACCCCATCGCTATCCTTCGCTGAACAACGGCCTTGGCTGGAGCGGACTGGTTGGGAGGAGACATTCAGGAAGAAAAACCGTCACCTCCTCGCCGCTCTTGTAAGTGTTCCGCGATATGGATCAGATGCAAAGCCCTACCTACTACTGCGGAAAGGTGTTGATGGGCTTGAACAAGATCTCGTAAGCCCGGCGAGCGACGAGCGAAGAATTGCCCACATTCTTCGATTATTCGACCCTACGAGTACAGACAAATCCAACTCTACTACGGTTGGATTTGTAATTTGGTGAAATTAAGCATGATCAAGGGTGCTAGAGTTGGGTTTCGCACACCCATGTGGAGTTGAAATTTGTTCTCTGATCCTTGTACAGTTGGATTAAATTCGACCAACTAGCTTCATGATATTTTGCCACAGTCGCTAAAATTATCCAACGATAGTGAGCCAAAGAAAGCCGTCATTTCGGTAGTTCACTGTCAGGGGTACTCATCTCTTAAGGTGCTAACTGTGTTAACTGCATACTCGTAGAAGAACAGTTCCAATTTCTGTACTGCCACATGACTACCATTTTTTTAACTTACAGCGAACCGTTTCTGGACTTTGCTTATGCTCTCGCTATACTTTAGCCGTTTTTGACGTAACACTTACTTGCATTTCGCGTGCTGGAAAGCTCGAGGTGTATAGGCTTTTACATCTGCGACTGGATAGTCGGTGATCTACAGTCGCCCACAGTCGCAAGAATGGAGAGCGATATAGCCGTCGGGCCGTTTACGTTCCTACAGGTACATAGAACTCTTGTTTGCCGCGAATGTGCATTCGCTGTTCTTGTCAATGAAGTATCTTCACACCTTGTAAAGCGCCATCAGGAAATCACGGCTACGGAACGGCGCAACATTGTCAGAAAAGCGGCAGATTTACCCGATGCCAGGCGCATTCAAGCTGATCTACAAGGATTTTGTTTTCCTCCTCCGACAATTGATTGCGTTCCACATCTAGCGCCGCCCAAGAAAGATGGTCTTAAATGCCACGAATGTCCATATATAGCGCGGCAAGTACAGAAGATACAGAAACACTGCAAACTGAAGCACAAATGGGAGAATCCACAGGGGCCTGGAAGACCAGATACAAAGCGAAAGAAGGCGATGCAAAACGAGCTCAGCGGAAAGCAAGGCGGATATTAGAAGAAGAAATGAATGATACAGCAGACACAGAGAGTGCGCTCTGCGTGAGCGATCAGCGTGACTCCGACCCCGAACCTCTGACGGTGAGAGTGCGGAGTTGTCAGACGAGCTCCCCGGTGATGTATGGTGATTGTAATGTATTCGTCGTGCGGAGCAAAGACCAAATACCTAACCTTTCGATGGCATTGACAGCTTGTTACTTCGACTATTGGACAACGACCGTTCTCAATTTGGCGTCGACTTCCTGACTGTCATAAGGAGCCAGCCCAGATGGTTGGATACACTTCTATGCCGAATCAGATGCAAACCTCACCACACCCCAGGTCAATGCTTTCAAATTGGCCTGTGACAATTGGAAAGACAGCTCAAAAGAATACCAACAGAAGAAACCAATCTTGTCAAAGCCATAAGCGTTGTGAGTTGACTCGGACGTAGCCCGTGACAGAAGGCACCTATTTTCCATTAATTGGTAGACAGCTCGTAAGCAAATGTAAAGGCTAATTTAGCGTTCAGATGTTCAATTTGCTGTGGAGCACGTACTTTAACAGTGGCCAGAATTAAGATGTGAAAGAAGATAATGCTTTTTATGAGATTAAGCCTTGCCGTTAGAAATATGCCAGCGTCATTCTCGCATCACCTAACTCTTGGGAGTCCAGATCTGACCCACTAATTGCATATAAAAAGTAGATAATTGCCACGGATCCCCAGGTGCTGACATTCGGTGTCTAGGTGATAAGTTGAATTGAGCTATGTATATTAGCCTCTATATGAGAACCTACCCTTCTTCATAGCCAAGCAATACAAGGCTGTTGAATGCCTGTAAAGCCATTCAAAACAGATGCCCCTAGTTATCCCGCAAGTTGCAAGCCCATGACTGGCAACATTAATGCTTTTCATGCGATCAAGCCGCGCTGAGTTAGAAACATGCTAGTGTCATTCTTGCATTAGCGATCCATTCCGGATGCTGTCCGGCGCATTGACCTGCGCCAACGCACATCCATGTTGCATTGCTTACATTTCCCAAAACGTGACACTTTTCTTCTTCACATACGAAGAGAACACTATCCGAACCGTTTAGATACGCTACTCAACAAAACCCGGAAAGATTCGAGTGCCGTAATAGGTTCAGACTAATGCAGAAGACCTGTGTGAGTGTTCATGAATTATGTCAGTATGATGGAACTTCGCTTGTGAGTCACACTTGGGAACGTGATGATTGGGCTAAACTCCAGAGCATTTCATATGGCTGTCTGAGTTACGTGCACATCTTACTCAAGCTGAACATGCCGCAATGTGATTGTCGCCGAGTCCCGTACGGAGGCAGGCCCCATTAGACAAATGCAGCGGCGATTTCGAAGACCAGGATTCGACTATTCAGTTTAAAAAGACAGCGACCTCCGCTTCAAATCGTTCACATCCAGAACATTCACAATCCAAATCGAAAACGGGTTATCGACATTTGCTATCAGCATTTCCTCAGAGATATATCTTGTGCATAGATTTCGCAGTACGCTTTCCGCTGAACCTCTTCTCGGAGTCATGTTTTCACTTCAACCGTTTCAGCGGTCATTTATTCTGGTGATCGTCCTCCAGTTAATTTTCGGCCAAGTCGCTACTACGGCGTGTACGCCAGATAGTGATATTGGTGCGACGTTTGAAATTCACGAACCAGAAGTGCTTCATCCAGATGGGAAATTGGTCGTTCTGCACAGCAACTTCACCCGTCTGGAGTCGGATCTCCTGCCTAGATGGACACTTACTGACAAACGACCGATGCAAAACATTAGTAACGACCTGGTCCACCATAATCTGGCACACATACTGCTGCAGATGAATGTTTCGTCCAAGGAAATGGCAAAGACTTTGAAAATTGGTGTCCCTGCTATGAGTAAATTCGCTCTAGGACTTCTCAACCGGACGGAGGCGGACGAGCTCAGTACTCGCCATTCCTTGGCTCCCCGTGGATGGGTTGGCGACGTTTTGAAAGCCCTCGCCCAGGTTGTCTTGCCAGGCGGGATTTATGGACTTTGCGCGTCCACTGCATCTGGCACTCTCAATGTATTCCTCCACTTTGCCTCCGAATTTCACGCAGGGAATTCGGGATCATTACCAATTACGGACGACCAAAACTTCTTCTTGTTCCCACTCCATGGCGACATTGCTACGAGTGGTACTTTTCATCATCCCTCAATCTAGAGGAACGGTCTGCTAATTACACAATAGGTCCACTTCGTGTTTACTACAACGCATGGAAACCCGATGGCTTTACATCTGATAGTATTATTGGGACAACCTTTAACCGCGATATTTACACGCCCTGGCCATTTGCGGGCTCTGGAGATGACCCAGATTTCGTGAAGACCACAAAGTATATCATCTTGCACGAGGCCACACATAGTGTGCAATACCGCTCGCTAGGATATAGCCTGGCACTCTACGGGTGGAGCTATATCTACCACGGTTGTAAATGCGGTGGTTACAAATGCATTCCTTACGAGGACGAGGCACGTAGAAAAGAAGTAATATACACCAGTACAACCCTTCGCAGTATGAGCTAAGCTTATTTACTTCAGGGTGAACTGGATAACCTCCTCCTGCTTACTGGATCAGGTCGACTGTTCTTCGATGTTTGGCGTCGCATCGGTCTCAAGCCATTACTAGGATTTCCAACCTCCAAGAGCAATACACCATTCACAACGCGAAGGCGGTCAGAACTTTCTTTCCAACAAGGAATATTGGAACTTGACTTGAGCAACCCAGCTACCGTCTGTTTCCGAACATTCACGAATGCTGAGGTTGAAGCTCGAAGCAACGCGAATTGCTTCATTAAGCCAGATTGTCGCAATAGACACCTCAAGGGAAGAATGCCACCACGCGATCCAAGAGACGACGAAGAACCACGTGATGTAAGCAGTTGCCTTAACTAGGTATTCACTAGATGCTTTGAGCTTTTCGTGCTAATGAGTCGCGCAAAAGTGTGTACAATCAGAGGTCGACGACCACAATGCCGCCTGTCGGGCTGCTGATAATCGCTGGAGGACGATTGAGACTAGGAGGGGATTTAGTTGCCCTTCTCTCTCAAGCATCGTCTATGGCAGGCTATAGGGGTCACTGTTGCAAAACCCCAAAAACCACGACGAGGGTGCCAAATTCGGTTAGCGGCGCTTTTGCTTGGCGCACGGTACATTGCTCGATGTACTTCAGCCTACGTTTCTTAGTTTTTTGGCTTTCACGAAAGGGCAATGTCATATCAGAGGGTCCGCGGCGGACCAGCAGGGTTCTGTTTTATTTCACTCAGCGACTTGACACGTGAATGTGGTGGTTTAATTATCCTCATTCTCTTCTTCTTCATCTTTCACTGGTTTTGGTCTGTCACGTAGTAGTAGACTTGCTGGGCTGACTGGCCGTGGCGGAGAGTCCTCGACTTCAACCACCTCATCATATGGGCCAGGAAGTGCTGGAGTTTTAGACCTGGCTCGTTGCTGGGTCCGAAAGGGGTTGGCCAAGCCGCAACGACCACAATAGTTGGCGCTTGTATAAATGGTGGTGAAGAGTTCATAGTGCTTCTTTCCATCTTGGATGCAATAGATATGCCCAGAGGGGATCTTTGAAGGATCCATTTGGCTTGACGAGAGATGAGAGCAAGTTGAAGGAGACGAGGTGAGGAATCTTGTTTCAGACCGAGCCTTTTAAGGAGAACAAAACAACATCGCCCTTCCTTACGGTGGATGATGTCGCTAGACCGGTTTAAGCAGGAGGCTGCTGCGCTCGTCCGCTGCTGATCAGAAGCGGGGTTAGTGCGGTGATTCTCCGTCCGTCCATCGTGATCCTCATCGCGAGGTGAACATTGTCGGCAGCTCGTCTTTCACTATTGTGCATTTAGATCGCGACTATAGCAAACCGAAATTCTTGCATTGACTTTATATAGAAAGATCAATTGAGAATTGTTGAGAAACGAGTTCGCGATATGGTGCTGAAAATCATCTCTATAGCGGCAAATGGTTCGCCATTTTACAGTTGACGCGCCAAGTGATCGACTAGACTGGCAGCAGGCCACCGCGCGAGCCCGCTGCTAGTCCGTGGTACATCGTTGATAGCGACCCGAAGTACCCAGATGACTAAGGACGTAAGACCCTAAACCTAAAACGAAACGACCGGGGGTTTTGCAACAGTGCTCCCTATCGCCCACCGTAATCGTCACTCCACCAGTCACACCAGCACCCCCGCCTTCGCTCCCGGTATGTCCTCCTACTTGCAATAGGCATGTTGGTATATGTTATAAGCCGAATCCGCCACGTTACTGTGACGACGCGCCGCCAACTCCTTGCGAGGAGAAGTGGGCGGCATGTGGGCTGTAGCAGATAAGACTAACAGTGAGTGTGGCCTCTGCTATGGTCTTCCCTCCCCTGCCAGCTAAGACAAGAAGATATTGTATGAGTTACGACCCAGTTCATAGAATGTGAGGAAGTTGTGTGGCAGAGTAACTACAGGAGGAAGTCCATAGAGTGAACCTACTTGTAACGGGCTGAGCCGTTGAGGTGCACTCGGCTGATGCCGATGCTAATAACGCCACCAAATGAAGGTCTCACATTCAACCCCTAAGCGTAGAAGTATGTAACTAGCCAGCCAGCTCTCGAAGAGAGCTTTCAGTTCTTCTTCTCTTCAATGCAATCAATTTGTTGGCTTCCAAGCACGCTTCTGGCTGAATAAGCCCCGTGCCCCTTACACAAAGTACTGCAGAGCTTCCTGAATCCTTCCTTCCATTTTTGTAGACCATAAGATCAAAGATGGCCGAAAAATTTCATGGTTTTCAATGATAGTGCAAAAAAGTGGTTATTTGGGTGATCTGATGGGTGTCCAGCACCACCTTAAGGTGGTGCGAGTTCTACGAGCTCAAAATAAAGTGGGGCGTGGCACGAGTATTAAGTACGTGAAATACTTACGCCACAAACATGAGTACCTCTTATGCCTGCTAATCCCATACAAAAGGAAGTACCTATGTCCCTGTTAAAAACCCCCTAATTGGCCAAAAGCCCCCCTGCTCAGTAATGCAGCTACAATAATTCAGGGGTGTATTGTACGTACAAAGTTTAACCTACATTCAGTGATTGGCCCTCGAGAAGCGGGAGTACTTTTTGAGAGCACTTGCATATTCGATGGGCTGCGAGATGTGGAATCGGGTTATTATGCTCTGGGATTTGCATGTAGTACGTAGGCGCGCATTGATCAGCATTGTGAAATACAGCTTAGAAGGCTGGACAATGTGAACGACGACGTTCTATTTGAACGGGTAAGGCGGCGTCATGTCAGAAGGTAGTCGGATATCATCAGAGAGAATGCAAAAATGAGGCTGTCGTAGCATGTGCTTGGGAGATGGTACCCGGCTATTCTTACCTAAAATAAGTTCGGATCGCTCCGGGCCCCTGCAGCGACACGATTCACTGGTCAGCCCCATGGCTCGAGCTGGCACTTGCCTCCCGGTTTCCTTTGGCACCCTGGCCAACGAGATGACAAGGTCGACCAAATACTGTATCTTGCAGCCAGGAGAAGCCCTGTGGGGGAAGGGGGGAAGGACACCGGGGATTCCCTTTCGAATTGGTGTGCATATATTGAGCTATTCCTGTCGCAACAGAATCACATGAGAATCGCATAATCGTTGCCATGTATGATAATTGGCATTATCGAGGAGGCGCGAAGCTCGGGACGTCGGCACCTTCGTAGTGGCCTCTTAGTTTCTTCGGGCTGAAGATGCATATGTCGGAGAAGCTACATGACATCGTATTTACATACCTGCCACGTGTTCGATCTAGTGTAGAACACCTTTGCTCGAGTGGAACTTGTGCAAACTTAACCGCAAGCTCGATGCTGTAACGCTCCCTTGACATGTGATGGGGCTGATATGCATCCCCGGCTATGGTCCATCACGAGCTACCGTCGTGAGTGACATAGTATGCACATGCATGAATCACATCCAAGAGAGAGTTAACTAGTTAGATATTTTTCAAGTTAAACTACTAATTAGAGTTCATAACACAATATCCCCAACTAATTTAGGTTGCCCGAAACTGGTCTCTTGTGAGAAGTTGCCATTTTTCATTTTCAGGACTCCATTGGGTCGCAAAGCATTGTCCACTTGCCTAAACTAGTTATGGCCATCTTCTTAATCACGACCTTAGTAGCACCCTAATAATTCCTGATTAAGGCGGTGAGGGTTGGTATGGCTATTTGGGTGCTAGTGAGGGCGATCTGCTTGCGCGCCTGACCATAGAGGGCTGAGAATCGCAGCTGCTTCCCACGCATAAGGATGGAGAAGCCGTGAGACGCATCCGGAACCCGTGAATCGATGGAACATCTTTATCTGACCAATCGGCAATTTCCGTCAGTTTGTAGGACCATCTTATACGAGGTCGAGATGGCTTACCTACCATGGAACTTGTCTCCGGGAACTGCCAACCCGTCGTTTCTGCTGTGAACTAGACGGAGGTTGGATGTGTCGTGGACAAGTGAGATCACTCGCAGGCGCCGGCAGCTTCTTAGGGACCAAAGCCACGCTGCTGGAAATCGCGGCCTGCGCTGTTGGCAGCGCTAATACCGTGAGGAACTTGACCATGTGGCCTGTAGGCTCCGCGAAGTATATAAGCGGGCGCTAGCTCCTGACTATTACATCACATCGGTTGATTACGCTCCGGTTTTGCATCATCTATTGACTAATTGGTGGTCTTGCACTGCGTTTAGTCAAGTTTTATGCCCGTCACGGTGCTGTTACACGTCTAGTTGTCTATCATTATCACCATTTTAACGTGTCTTCGAGACAGCAAATCCAACCTTTTCAACGAAGACATTGGTGTCCTGCCAACTCTCAATTTCAATGTCAACTCGGATCAACTTCGATGACTTGCTAGCCGGTACGATCGTGACAGATCAGTATGAACCACGTGGCATTATCATCGAGCGGGCTCAAATTATACGAGATCCATATACACCCTCTCCCGGCAATGCACTTTATGCTACCGAGTTTTCCGGACCTATCGAGTTCCCGAAAGCCGTACTCAGTTTTCGGTTCGTGAGCCCGAATCATTCATACATTGCAGTATCTCCCGGTACTCATTTCAATGTTGGTGGAGCCGCAACTCTGACGGCCTATGACACACATGGAAATGCTTTGGGAAGCACATATATCGACATTCCCAAGGGCTCCCACTATGCATTCGGCGAGTTTTTTTCCCCGGCAGGTGCTGTCATTGCTTCATTCAAGGTTTCAGGTTATCGGGGTGACTTTGACGGAATCGACAATTTGATTTTCGACGATACTACGGTCCCCCAGACGCCGGACTTTCATCTCATCTACACCGGTGCCGAGATCCTGAGAGTTTCCAAAACTACAACAGCACAGGCAACCGTGAATGTTATCCGAATCCACGGTTCTACTGGAGGGATCTCATTGACTGCCTCCTCTGTTCCAACCGGTGTGGTCATAAGCAGTCTCACTCCAAATCCAGTCGTTGCATCATCGTTCAGCTTAAGAGTTACAGCAAGTAGAGATGCGATTCCTGCCCAAAACAGGCAACTAGTGTTGACAGCAACACCCCTGGTACCCTCGGCCGGGTTGGTCAGTCACACCATCACTCTCCTCGTCACAATCCTGGACCCTTACGACGTCCAGATTGTTGGGATTGAAGTTACCCAAGGCATACAGGTCTTCGATCTCCCGGAAAAGCCAGATCCACTGTCAACGGCGCCGGTGCGTTACAACGGTGTTCGCCTCGCTGCCGGGAGCCGTACGATCGTTAGGGTGTTTTGCAGCCTTCGCACTCCACCAAGAAGCACAGACTTGCCAAGATACAGCTGCTATTTGCATGGATCACGCAACGGCGCGACATTGCCCGGAGGTCCAATTTCTCCCCAGGGGGCTGTTTCAGTCGCAATTGAACGGGGTGGCAATAACGTCTCGGTGGCAATGAGATCAGATCCGGGGTCTGGCGCGGTTTTCCAACTTCCACCGGAATGGACACAAGGGACAATCACACTTCGGGCGGAGGTTCAACCGGATATAGGATTCGGGCCCGAGCTTGATAACTTTGACTCTGTATCGCAAAATGACACGTTTGTTTTAACCGATATCGCATTCACTCGTACCCGCGACGTCCGCGTCGCCGCTATCAAACTGTCAATCAGTTCGATTAACGGGGGTGAAGTCAGAGACCCAGGTGACGTTCTCGAAGACTGCCGAAACCTGCTCCCTATTGCAGATAACCAATTCGCCGTAAGTTTGATGGCAACAATTTCGATAGATCACATATTCAACCAAAATACCGAATCATGTGGTTTTCTTGGGCTGAGCACCTGTTCCTTGGACAGCAGTAGCCGGGCTGCGTTGGTTACTGATTACCTCCGAGATTTCGTAGATGACTCAGGATATATTGACACCACCGGTGGCCGCCTGATAGTCGGCATCTACGCCGCTGCAGCGGGAGAAAGAATTAGGGGGTTGACATCAACAGAGTGCACTGGTCCCTTCTGGGACTGCGATAGCTTAACAGTTGCAATTTTCAGGGACTCCGATAGGCCCCTGACGTCTGCAGCTCACGAGATCGGTCATATGCTGGGTCGGAAGCATGCCAGTGGTACGGGTGGTGCAAAAAACCCTGAAGACTGGCCACCGGACCAACAAGGCTTCATTCAGGGGGTCGGGGTGGACCGTCGTACTATGCGAGTACTTTACCCTAGAGATTCCACGCCGTTTTTTGATTTCATGAGCTATGGCGGCCAAGCTGGAGGTGGCGATCTGGATCACTGGGTCTCAGTGCGTGGTTGGCAAGCGACGTTATCCAGGCTGAGTGCGTCATCCGCGCTGACCCCTACCACTTCTCCCCTGGGACCTAAGACTGAATTTCCCACTGTGGTCGAAAACCTGGCAGATGTTACAGGAGTTGTGGTTCACGCGGTAGTCATAACTGAAGGTGGAATCAAAATCACGAAAGTGGCCCCTGTATCAGGCCGAAAGCCTCTCGAAGGAAAGCCATCAGCGTACCACATAATCGTCCAGGATCGAGACTCCAATACGCTTTACACATCCTCTCCGATACTAGTCCGCAACGACGTGAATATGGCAGGGTATATAATAAACTTGGAAGCAGTGATTGCAGTATCGAATTGGCCGAAAGTGGGTGCCGTTGAAATCCACAAAGCCGATACACCGGTAGCTCGACGGGTCCGTGCCGGGATACCACCTACATTACATGATGTGCTGGTGAAACCTGATTCAGCCGAGAAACCTTCAAATTGGACCGTGCGTTGGCAAGCGAACCACCCTGAGGGCTTCCCTCTCACCGTCAAGCTCGATTACTCGAACGATGGCGGTAACCACTGGGTACCGCGATACTTCGGCCCGAACAACGACACAGCTACCCTGCCCAACTCGTATTTCTCAATCGCAACTCAAAACAAAGGTCGGATACGGGTCAGAATTTCCGATGGTTTCGACCAAGTGTCCGCAGTTTCCACGGGCTTTGACGCTCCTGGATCTGGTCCCACAGTCCGAATTTTTAGCCCCCAATGTTGCGAGACGTTCCGTACCGGGTGCATTATATATCTCCATGGTGCAGCCTTCGATGATAGTCAGGAACCTATTACCGGCCAATCCCTTGTCTGGTTTCTTGGGGAAAAGCAAATCGGGACCAGCAACACAGCCAGCGTCGCAATCAAAGCAGCCGGCCGCCAAGACATTCGCCTGCAAGCGACAGACTCCCACTCACGGACCGTATCCCAGAGTGTAGAGATTACGGTTTCACTCTAAGGAAGGCGAAAGCATGCTGCAAGTTTCATTCTTTTGACAAGGATGAGTATATGTTGCATTTCACGTGCTAAATACGGAGTAGCTGAACACAAGTTATGTTTTATTACTAGAACTTTTCTAAGGTGCGGAGTCGTTAGGCGAATCCAATCCGAAGCAGGGACTCTATGGTATTAGGATTCTTAATCAACGCCGTAGTTCTAACCCTATAATGGTAGGCTTTTCAATTTAACAGAAAGTCCCATATGTAACGGGCTGAGCCCGAAAAGTGGCTCGGTTTGCACTCTCGCCTCCGTCCCGGCCTGCCGGGCCGGGACCCATCAACAAGCGAGATTGACGGCGTCGAGCTCAGGAGCTCAAGAGCTCCGTGAGCTCTCCTTTTCTTGTTCTGTTTTCTCTTTCTTTTTTAGCTTTGGATACTCGTAGTAGTCGCCTAGTCAGTTGTCAATGTACTCACTTGCACCGTTACACTTGCACCCTTGCTTGGAGACCCAACTTCTAAGCGCGGCGGTGTCACAGCGCGACAAATCTTGGAATGCCTGCAAGAAAACCTTCCTACAATTGCTGAACCAGGTTTTATATTCGCCCAGGATAATGCTTCCACACACACAGCCGGAATTGTAAAGGCGTGACTTGGTTGTTGGATTGAAGAGACCGGGGTCAAGTCAGTGAAGTCAGTGGAATGGCCGCCTTATTCGCCCGACCTAAACTCCATTGAAAATCTATGGAAGGTGGTTAAAGATGATATTATGCGGCTTCATCCAGAGCTTTCAGATATGCCAAAGAATAATACGTCAAAACAAAGGCTCTGTGAAGCTGCAGTTGAGGCATGGGAGAATTTAGACGATGAGATGCTCAATAATCTAATAGCCACAATGCCAGCACGAATGCAAGCTGTGGTGGCCGCGGGTGGCTGGTACACAAAATACTAAGCATTAAACCTCATAGGGGAATCAATTCCAATGCTAACCCTCTAGTAGCTAATAATTTACTGGAAAATTGGGCCCAAAACGCGGCATCTAGTTGTGCCGTCGAGTGGCGAAGTTGCCCGCAATTCCGGAATTACCGTCACTTTTGTCCCCCCACTGTAGCACCCGAACCCCACAGGCCGCATACCCATAATTACAGCAAACTCTTCGGACGCGACACCTGGGGCAGAGCCCCAATCCAAGAATAGGGAGAGGAATGGAGGTTCGAGATAAATGGAACAAAACTGATCATTCCCTATGGCGCACGGTTATTGGAGATAAATAGTCTCAAATCGACATAATCATCGTCACCCTCGTCTGTGTTCTTGACCTTGACCGGTAGCTCCTGAGTTGCATCCTTCGCGACGGAGAGGCTCCCGCTTAGCTCGCCGTCTAGGTCGTCCGTGGCCTCCGACGTCCCTTCGAACAGCTTCAGCGTCCAAGTGACCGTGATGGACGACCCGGGGATCCAGTCAAGGTTGAGATACAGCTCGGCGCGCACCTCCCCGCCCATACCCTCGTTCCAACCGAGCTCCGCATGCGTGCCGTATGGGCCGATGTTGATGAATCTGGGCGACATCACTCGTGTAGCGTACTCATTTGAGTCAGGCCAGTTCTCTTCATCTTTCAGGTGCATTGTACCCCGGAGGACGACTTGCCTGAAGAGTTCTGGAGGATCTGATAACAGGATACGAACGTCGACGGTCTGGCCCTCCAGCAGAGTCGCGTCAGAGGAGCCTTCGGCGTATAAGCCAGATATCGGCTTCCCGGCTTCGATGTGATAACTTCCGCTGGGCAACTCCAATTTGAAGGTGCCGTCCAATTGAGTGACAGTGGTTTTGCCGCCGGCCTTCACAAGCGCTCCAGCGACGGCATTCCCCCTGTACGCGACATCTCCCTTGGCGAAGCTCTTTGCTTTCGTCTTGACCCATCGGTTGATCCTGCGCCACTCGATGCGTGCAGGACGATAAATTACCTTCTCTGAGTGGCCATAAACACCCCGGAAGACGTTGCTGTTGCCATCGCTATGTGTGGGTGCATCCCAGTTTTTGATATCATTAGGGGAGACAGCTCGGCCATCCCCAGGCTCTTTCCAACGATCGGAGTCCTTGGCGTGGTTTCCAGCCTCGTCTTTGCCGCTCCAATCGAAAGCGAACGTGTTACATACCTGGTTGGCAACATCGTCCGGTGCGTCTCCGGCGAGCCAGTTGGGGATCCAGTCGGGAAAGTTGGCCTCGGCAAGATCGTAGAAGTACTTGTAGAGCCAGTTCGCTGCTGTAGTGCGCTCTTCAGCCGTGTAATGGTACAGACCATCCACGGTCTGTGTGTCGACCTGCGCACCGCTCTGTATATCACTGTCCTCGAGATCCCCCGGTACAGTGAAAGTGTTCCGACCTTCCAATCGGACCTGTGGGTCTTTAACTGCACGCATTGCGGCCCAGACAAAGGATGCACAGACTGTGGGCAGGGTATTCGAAGCCCACCAAGTAGGGCCTCGGTCGGGAGCGCGGTAGGCTGCCCCGAAGGCCGGATCAGATATATGTCCATCCGTATAGCAGAAAAAGCGGTAGTGACCGCGAATGCTTTTAGCAGCTTCAGCGACTTTGTGTAAAATAGTCCGGACCTCTGGATGAAGCGCTTCGTCGTAGGGATGCGGTTTCACCACCAAAGGGTCAATGAATTCGGCATTCGCGTTGATGGAGGGCTCCGCGCTGAAATCGGCGATGCGATAGGTTTTAATCTGACCATACTCGTCAGTCCTGCCTTCTGGATCTGGAAAGCGAGACCCGTTGAATGCTTCCTCCACGGATTGATCGACAGTGCCGGGCCACAAATATTTTAGGGCATCCGGCTCGATACCATCAGTGCCTTTGTTTCCAAGGAAACTGCCGGCAAGGTGATCCTTAAGCCAGGCAGTAGAGCCGGTAGAATGACGAATTGTGTAGAAGTTCTGAGTCATGATGCCATTATGGGAGTACATCTGCGGCGGAGTGACTTGCTTCAGGAGGCCGCCTATGGCGCTGTTCCCACCGGGGGAGAGGATCGTGTCTCCCTTCTGAGCATTGATGATACGACCAGGAACGACCACCCATGCCCATTCTTCCGTCAGCTGGCATACAATCCCGTCAACCGGAGGCTCTTCGTCGGGAACGCACTCCCGCCCAACGAAGTCCTCCACGCCACTGCGGCCGCCGTTCATGGCGAGAGTCCTCTGATCCAATACACCTCGGACCAGGTCGATCGTGTCGAGTGATATTTCATTAGTAGCCCGCCGCAGGTGTTCCTCAACCTCAACCCTTGTGAAGGAGTCAATTCTTCTGCGACAACATGAGTCATTACGGAGGTCATTGAATACACGGATGGCTTTCGGATCACGGATCACTCTCAGGGCTCGGTTGTTGTCACAATACTCGAAGTAAGCACTCGCGCGGACGACCTTTTTGGATCGGGTATGGCCGGTAAGGTGCACAGCGTACCCAAAACATCCCGCAGGGAGGTCTGCATGCAGGATGCTGCAGTCGTAGGTGTTCGCTGATTTAGCAATTATCACAAAGTCGACTTTGGTCGCTCTGCTGATAGGATTGACGGCCTCGGGGTCGTCGCGAAGATATTCCAGGTTTTGGGTATCGAATTCAAGAGGCTCGTCCTCCACATTGTGGACCGTGAATGCAGCGGTCAGCATTTTCTGGTCCCGCAGGGCCCGGAACTCGTAAGTCAACTTCGGCTTAAGGAGTCCGCGAAGCTTGTCAACAACGTAGCTGTTCCACATGGTGAAGCTTCGCGCTGCGGTGATTTTCGTCTCATTGCGACCGACAACAGTAAGCATAACATGGAACGTGGTATACGGGGAGTCTGGATCAAGACTGTCTTCAAAAGAATGTGTCAGAACAGGCTCAGCCGAAACTCCCTTCTGACCACGTCCAAAGTCCCACAGATATCGAGTTCCAGGGTCTGGTGCAACCTCCTTGCCATTCGACACTCTGAATACGACGTCATGGTTTTGATGATGGCCTTTCGAGACCTCAATCTCTGGAAACTTGTCGCAATCAGAACGTTGGATTGCCTCTATCACAACCTCCCGGGACTCGCAACGTTTGTTGTCCGCAAAAGCCGTCACAAATATCTTTCGTTTTCCGGGCTTTCCTGTAAGCTGGAGATATTGCTCTTTGCCAAGAGTTCCGTTGATGGCGACATGGATGCTACTTTTCTTCTTTCCAGCGGTCCTCACCGAGATTTGAAACGACTCCCCAAGATGCACCGTGGACCGGGAGACAAGAATGCGGCTGATCAGTTTACTGGGCTTCTCCACCTCCATGGTGTCTTGTATCTATTTATAACCCAAGGCAACGCAGTTGATGTTTTGAAGGTATCGCGGCCGCTAAACCATCTAGATTGACCCTATTAGTGTCAGTTCTTGAAATGGAATGCTTCGGACTTTAAATACCTTGTAAGATCAGTATCACAGGCTAGAAATCCGGTGTGCTATGAGACGACACGCATTGACACCTTGCGAAATGATCCACTGCATGTGATAAAGATAGGGAGAAGTTAATTAGATCAGAGCAATCGGAGGTGCCGCCTGAAGCCCGTGGGAATCTACAGGCAGCTTAAAACTCTATCTTCACCCTCCCTTTGCGTCGAGGCGCTCGTATTATGTACAACACTGCATGAGGGCGCGCTAGCTACAGCGCTACTATTCGTGATGAGAGCATGATGACGATATACGTCAGTACGTCGTTCGATGGACATAACTGCCGTGGCATAGGTAGATCATAGGATCCCTAGGTTGCCTCTCGTATTATACTACGTAATGTATTAGTTTTTCATTTTGCGGCTTATCCCAGTGAACCAACTTCTCGAGTTGTGCGATATTATCGCTGAGCTGAAGTGCAGAAGGTTTCGCTTGAGTTACTTAAGGTTGGTCTCGAATTCGTCGAATAGAAATCTAACCCTAGGGTTACTTCTAGCTGCAGATCTTCGGCATAAGCCTTAGTCCAAGGGTTAGATCCCAGTCCTGAAGTTTCCTCTCTCCATCGCGATGGGTTATGCCGTGAAACTAACCCTCCTGGGAACGACACGCTAACCATGACCTACTGCGATCTATACGCAGTTCACCATAGTGCCGACCTTAGCGTTAGCTCATTTCTAAATTTTGTGTCAGATTGTGGCTTGTGGCGCTCCGTCACAGAACGGAGGTCAGTTCAGTATAAGAGAAACCAGCTGTTCATTCTTTGAGAAAAAGAGAGAACAAGAATAATCAACTCAATTACTTTTGAAGATAGATCTCTGTGATACTGTAGTGCACCGTATTTCTGACAATTTGCCATGCCGAAGCTGCTTATCTGCATTGGTAGCTTCCAAATTCACTCCGAACATGGTTTTCAGTAGTTACGGTGGAGAGTTGCACGCAAAGACATACTCCCAAAAGGATCCCAATACAGCCAAATCTTGTCCAATCTCGCCCCCCACAGAGATCGAAGATTGCGCTGCGTGCAAATCAATGTCAGCGAGTAGGAATGTCTTATTTGCGCTCTTAGCTGAAGGGGTAGAAATAGCCTACGAGAGTCCAGACTCAGAGAACAGAGAGCAAATTGACACTAGTGGACTTAATAAGTATGGCTTGCTATAAGCTACATAGGTGCTTATCGAATATTCTGACTAAGCTGCTATACAATAAGTTAGTATTAGTAGCCACAAGGGCCGCTCGGCCTTCCGAATTAACAGCCTAAAGGGCCTGCAGCGGCCCGAGGCTAGGGCATTCTGCACTATG
>NW_019154054.1:0-24685 GCF_001653235.2 Pochonia chlamydosporia 170
CCAGCACCTAAATCGGAAAATGCAATCCGTTTTGCAACATGGCAGAGTTCAGCTTACTTATTGCCCGGGCTGAAAAGCGCATGGCAGAGAACGTCAGAGAAAAAGATAGGATTATTTTTGGTATTGGTGAGCTCGATAGGGAAATGGCCAAAACTACTCGGGTTTTGGCGGAAATGGAGATAAAGAGAGCGGCTGCGCAGTTTGCCAGACCTAGGACGGCAGAATTAGATGCTGACTTGAAGTCCTTGAATTATTACGTTTCAACCCTGACAGAGTCCTTGAAGGCGTTGCAACGTTTTAGGTTGGCTTATGTGTTGAAGGTGAAGGAGCTAGATGAGAGGCTGCAAGGAGACAGGAGTGTGGTTCAATTCTGTAGTGATCATTGAGAGATTGAGCACAGTGACAAAGTTGTCGGATAAAACTGCCTCTGTTGATAGAACAAGCAAACTTGGTGTAAATGCTGGCTGTCATGACGTCGGCTATGAGAACTGAGAATAGCCGGAAAAAGCAATTATACTTATGCTTCGGACGAAAGGAAGTTTTATTTAAAAAACGGCTGTAGAGAATGGTGTCTAAGTAGAATTGACACACAATAGTGATTGTACTATAGTGTCTACCCAGTGATCCGTTTGGATTGGATTGGAGCTGGATCCGACTTTGGCTCCAGTCCAGTCCAGAATTTGGCGGGAGGCGATCCAGGAGCGCCAGTGCAGGATCCAGTAAGAAAGTTTGACTATTCTGCTAATTTACATAAGGCGATTTATTACCCTCATCTGTGGCATCTACACAAGAATCTTCCTCATCTAGCCCCTCATGATCAAGGATTTGGGGCTCATATTCATCTACATCCGGCTTGTCAGTATTACCAGAATCTTCAACCTTCAAGATATTTCCCTGTGCTGGTAGCTCTCCTTCAATCGCACCTATAGCCTAATCGTCAAAGGATCTGCTCGGTGGCCGTCCATACCAGGCTCGCAGACATTCGCTTGCTTCGATTATGTCTATCCCAAGCAGTGATCGGAATGGTCTGGTCTGTCTTGGTCTTGGTCTGGCAATTTCTCGAGACCATGGTCGGACCGGTCAGACCGGTCGGACCATCAAGTACTATAAATAGGTTAAGCTGAGAGGCTCATGGCGGCCGCTGGCTGAATTTTGGCCCAGAATGGTTACAAGTTTGTCTCTCTTTGCTTTTTATCTCAAAGTCCTCCTCCTCAAAAAGAAGCAATCATGCTGTATTAGGCAATATAACTGGAAACAGTTGCCTGACACAGCGTGCAACAGCTTGCTAAGATGTTGTGTATAGAACCTGCAGCCGTAGATTCTCGTGCTTCCATTGACCGCAATGTCAACTTCAACATCTCTTTCGCCGTCTCCTGCTCCTACCGTATCACCCTCTCCCACTTCACCCGCCCAAACGCCGCCATTTAATCCCACCACGTTTTCAGCGCAGGCCCCATATCCTGAGCCGCCAGACGAGTTTGTCCAGGACCGTGTCAGGTATGTTAAGCGCGTAATACTCGCAAATAAAGGATATCACCCGGGTTCGTCTCACATTTGGAAGTACGGCCTCCAATACGTCCGAGGCAGTGATACGAAAGAGGTGTATTACTGCCACGAATGTGCGGTTGGAAAGTACAAGCAAGAATTGTTTGTTATCAATGGTACCTCTAGAGTCAGAAATCATCTTGAGAAGAAGCATCGGATTGACTCCCAGACTGGTATCAGGAGGAAATTTTGCACCCAGAAGTCAGTACTCGATTTACAGAAAGATGCTGCAGCTTCCAGTACCTTCTTCTGGAAGGACTCGGTTGAGAAGTTCAAAGAACTTTTGATCCGCTGGATTGTATACTGCCACATTGCTTTCTTTCAACTGGAGAATCAGTATTTCCGCGAACTCCTCTTCTTTCTGAATCCGGCGTTATGAACCACCTTCCGAAGGCAGCAAGAACCATTCGAAACTGGGTGATGACTGCCTTCAAGTCAAAGAAGCAGCAGCTTAGAGAAGATCTACAAGGTTCCCGAAGCAGAGTGTCAGTGTCCTTTGATCTCTGGACGTCGCCAAACCCTTACGCTATCCTAGGCATCGTCGCCATGTGGATTGATGCTGCCGGCAAGCGAAGGTCCACAGCTTTAGGTATGCGTCGTGTCTACGGTGAGCACACTGGCGAGAATATTGGATCAATTGTTCTTGAATTACTGAAAGAATACAACATCGACGGGGACTCAATTGGATACTTCATGCTAGACAATGCCTCGTCGAATGACATTGCAGTGGAATTTATACTCAAGGAGCTATGCCCATGGATGGACTCAAAACAGCGTCGCCATCGCCGGCTGCGCTGTCTGGGCCATATAATCAATCTCTGTTGCCAGGCGTTCCTCATGGGTCGGAACTGTGAGAAATTTCTTGCAAAGCTCGAAAAACATCATTTGCGCGGAGACTATGCAAAAGTAGAGGAGCTCTGGAAGAAATTTGGATGTTTGGGTCGGCTCCACAACTTGGTGAGATACATCCGGCTTACCCCTCAGCGTCGCGAGGAGTTTGCTACAATAGTGATCGGCGGGGATCTCTCTGCATTTGATGGGCTTGAGCTGATCCAGAATAACTCGACACGTTGGAATTCGTGGTTTCATTCAATCACACGGGCATTGAATGTGCGGGAACGTTTAGAGCTCTTCTCCGCCCGCCACGTACCTGCGAAAGGCTCTCAAGGGATTGCGAACTTCAAGCTAGATGGGCAGCACTGGTTCGAACTCGAGAAGATTGAACTCGCTCTAAGGGACTTCTATGCTGCAACTTTACTCTCCGAAGGTAGGAAAAAGTCTCTTGCCGACTGGTTTTCGACCATAGACTGCCTTCTTCGAGAGATAAACGAGACGAAGGATCATTACTATGACATCCACACCGAGGATGACAACAATTTCACATGGACGTATCTTCAAAGCTGCGCGGACGCCGCCTGGTCGAAATGCGCGGAGTACTACAACAACCACCAACTGAATTGGCGGTGTCGATATCCCGACGACACTGACCTGCCGCCCGCCTACTACGCAGCTCAAATTCTTGACCCTTATCGAAAGTGGGCTTGGTTTAGACAAGAATGGGTTCTTCCAGGCGACAAGGAGAAGCAGGAGTGGTTTGATAACGCTCAGCTAGCCGTGAAAAAACTCTGGGAGACGGAGTATAAGGGAAGGCACACTGTTGAGATGCTGCCATCATCAGCTCGGAAGGAGAGAGATCCGGACCCGGCCTTTGATCGTCAAAGGGAACATAAGCGTATTCGAATAGACGCCCCGGTCTCTGCAGCTGATCTGTATGAGCAATACATTTCTACAGACCGACTTCATGACGATGAGGCAGGATGTGATGAAGCCATTGCTTACTGGTTGTCCCGCTATGACTCGCAGAGAGACCTTGCTCGCTTCGCTCTGGACATGTTTGCCATCTCACCTATGTCGGATGAGTGCGAACGTCTTTTTAGTAGTGCCAAGCTTACTGTTCTTGATCGCCGTGGCAGGCTGAAGGCTGATACTATTGAGGCGTGTGAGTGTCTAAGGGCCTGGTTTGGAAAGCCAGAGGTTGAGAACGATAGTGAGAGCGAGGACGGTAGGAATGACGACGATAGATTCAGCGTATCGCAGATGTAAATATACCTAGCTACCGACACCCATTTCCGTTTGTGTCTTCAGTCTCATCCAGCTTGTTGGTCTCGTTGGTCGGACCGGTCCGACCAACCGGTCCGACCAAAGTGGCTTGGTCTGGTTTCGCGAAATCCTCAGACCAGACCAGACCAGACCATTCCGATCACTGTACTAGGAGCTGGCCTGATGGCAGCATTTCCATCAAGACCAGGCACGCCATACCACTTGGCCATGTGCATCTGCCCCGAAAGAATGAGAAAGGCTGGGAGCACACGCCCTCCCGCAGAGATACTCTCAATCGCAGTGGCAGACTCTCTGTACTCAGGTAACCCGAAATAATGAGCCCTCTTCCGTCTTGTGACAATGAATTGGTCCTTTCCAACCCCAATACGGAATCCAGTCTCATCCATATTCCAGATGTCTTCCGGGGGAATCCCCTCTTCAATCAGGATAGTAGAGAGTCGTTGGAAATAGGCATTGACCGTTTCTAGATCTTCAGAAGCCTGGCGATCCGAATGCGTCTTCTTTTGAAGCCTTTTACTATACTTGTGACGTTTCAGAAAGCTTAACATATCGCCATCGCTCACCAAATTCGTCCACAATCCACGATTTCCACATGTGGCAGTACCTCCATGGAATGGAGTGTAGTTGATATGGATACATATGTGAGTCCATATGTGGATTTCGTGTAGTGACTTTAAACCCTGCTAGCGCCAAACTCCGCATGCCACCTGCCTTGAGGTGGCCACGTTGCCGAAGTGCAAGTGTCTATCCACCCATACTTTAACAATCATCTCCTTGTACGGGTCAAGCCAATACATTTTGATGTATCCCACCGACTCGGGATGCTCGTCGCCGTACTGCTGCTCAAACTTTGCCAAGCGATCTTTAAATATTTTCTCGTTTGGGGAAGCCACAATCGAATGCCAAGACGCGTAGAATATATGGGGGCGGTGTTGGTTGTGGCTCGCTAATGACAACATAACAAAGCAATAAATCTGCGTCAGCCATCCAAATTTTAAATCTACGATCCAGGCTGGTGGTCCGGGTTCGGTTCCCGGATCTTCTGCCGCAAGCCGCCTTCGCTTTGTGAGTGGCTGCTCTTTGATGCAGCGGAAATTAAGCATGGGTGTAATCGGGCTGAGCCGTTGATGTGCACTCGGCTGATGCCGATGCAAATAACGCCACCAAATGAAAGTCTCACATTCAACCCTGAGCTTAGAAGTATGTAACTAGCTAGCTAGTTATCTCTCTCCGAGGGCTTTGATTCTTCTTCTCTTCAATGCAATCAATTTGTTGGTTTCCAAGTACGCTTCTGGCCGAACAAACCCCGTGCCCCTTACATTTTCTCTCCTATTTCTTACGCCTAATTTGTACATATCTGAAGAAAAATTACTTAGCAGAATAGCTTAGTTAGATAGCAAAATAGTAACCCTAATCTTACCCTAACCGCCGACGTTGATGTCGGCACAGTTCTCGTACTGCTCGCACGGCGTGACCTGGCAGGCCTGCCACTTCCAGCGGAGGACCCTGCGGCCAGAGATGTTGCCGGGGATGTTGACCGTCATCGGGCCGACCTTGCCTGGTGCAGCGCACTCCCGTTTCGAAGCGACAGGCTTGGCTATGTTTGCGTCGCTGAGGTCCGGTTTGAGGATGTACACCTCACACGGCCCTACATGCGGCGCAGTGATGGTGAGGCCGAGCGTGACTTGACGGCCGACGTCGGTCACTTTGCCGGCCGGTTCGCCGCGGCAGATCTGACCTCTGACGTTAGGCGACTTGAGATCGTCTACTTTAGTGTTTGCTTTCTCGCAGCCGCGGCAGAATGGCTTCGACATAAAGCCGTGGGCAGACACGCCGGTGGCAGGAAACGCCGCGAGCGTAGCAAATACAAGAGTGAAGGAGTGCATCGTTAGCGTGGGAGGAGGGGCAACTAGCAACGCACAGCGTTTAGAGAGCTAAGAGGGAAGGACCGACGAGGACTACAGGCGGCTGAAGCGCGGAAACTAGTGGGATTGTGGAGGGCAGGCGGACTGGCTGGTTCGTTGAAGTCAGGTGGTGACAGAGGGCTGGCAAGCAGTGAGGGTATTTATTCTCGTCGAGTCGCAAAACGCCGCCGTTGCCCGAGGACTTAAACAAGGGAAAGGTCCTCATGAAGGTCTAGACTGGTAGGCGCAGCAACTACCATTCGACTGGCAGCCCTGGAAACGGCCATCACAACCTGAGCCGACGATGACACGACGGTGGGTGGACCAGACTGGTCTCGATGGTGTCTTACATTGGTTTCGCCGCTAACAGGCGGGAGTGCCTAAACCTTGTTGCTTGAATCTTGCTAGTTACCTGCATCGCAATTTGACGAGTCAAGGCCCTGGACCGTTCTCGAACGGTACCCTGAAACAATAAATTGGCAGCTCGCTTTCGTTGGCTAAAAAAAAAAGGACGGTTTCAATATAATGCCGACTGAAAACTGCGGCTGGTTTCAGCCGCAGGAATCAAAGAAGCTATGTTCATTTAGTTATCTAACTTATCTTATAATACTAAAACCTCACGATGTAGTCCACGGGGCAATGGCCCACTTCTGTCTCCGAAACTAGCCCGCCGGTCTGACGTCAACCTGGCGTCAAACATCTCCGCCGAAAATAATGGAATCCAGATCCAATGAAGGTCATTTAATGCTGGCCATCCAAGCTATTTGTGAAAGGCCTCTAGAGAGTTGATTCAACTAACTAATCCCTATGCTGTTTACTATTAAGATAGGGAAGAAGGAAGGACTCTATATATGAGCCTATATATACTGCAACATTATGTATATCTTCTCAATACCCCCCCATAGAAGATTCTAGAATCAACTTGCCATTAGGAGTTGAAGATAGGCGGCACAGCCGCCGTTCAAGCGGCTTGCCCCGTTACACTATTAATCAAAATCTGGAATTAAGTATTAGAGCTACTGCAAGGATCTATGATGTCTCTCGAAAAAAAGTGTATTTCTTCATCACTCCTAGAAATCTTTGTGCACTATCCCATTCCACGAATCCGCACCATGAAGCTCATCTCCACTCTTCCAGTTGTCCCCACCCTCGCAGTTTCTAGTAATTACTGCCATCAATGGAGCATCACCTCCGAGTCATGGCGTTAGTTGCTAAAACAGTGTTGTTCTATAAATTTGACCTGGAACATATGCTTGTACGTGGCTGAGTCCAATGACTCAGTCTGTTTATCGTAGCCTAAGGTCTACAGCGCGCAATGACCGGGCCTCTAGCTGAGAGGAAATGATGGCGTAACAGGCCACTAACTGAGATGTGGACTAGAGAACTGGAGTAACTTAGTACTTTAGATGCTGCAGGCATGCTCACGAGTGTCGCGCAAATGCCGATCGACAATGGAGCTGCGTGCATTTCAAGCACTATGGCGCAGCCTTGGACTGGTTATAGAACAATGATTGTTCTACTTTTAGTATAGCCATACTATGACAAGACAATACTTGCTACGTCTCTGGGTTTACCTTCAAAAGTGCAAAAGAGGTTATTAAAGCCCAGTTTTGGTCTCTCTTACCTTCGTATACCCGCTATGGCTTCCCTCCTATATCGAGGGCTTTTTGATCACATAGTTACAACCTTCTCGCTCATCCCGCAGCAAAATTCTGGGGCCACGACAGTGTCATTTGAATGCAGTTAGACCAACTGTGCAGCCAGTATATTATTCCCAATCATATTATGACTAAAGACGGCGCAGACACGGGTGAAAATTCGTGCCCATCATCGCACACTGAACATAATGACAGCAATATTAACTACTCCACACCAATACTTTGCCACTCGGGTACGCTGTGTGGTCTCACAGTAAGCAACCCTTACTGGAACGAGCCGTTCCAAGGCTACCCTAACGCCCGCAGAAGCTGTTTTCTCGGGTTGGATGTGGCGAGTCGCAGTGTGATTAACGACGATATTGGCCTAAACTCTCTAACGAAGAGCTCAACCACGGGGGCAACCAACTCAGGTCTGGAAACTAGACCCTTCGAACTAGCAGTAGATGTCACGAAAGACTCATCACCACCCGGAGGCCCTACTAGACATTTGGTTGGAAATGGTAAGACTCCAAACGCCACTCACTAGCATGTCAAATGATAACCGGCAATGCAGATCACGATGACAATAGCGTCAACGACGGCAGCGACGAACAGCGCCTCAGCAAAAGAACAAAGTTGATTATGATATTGGTTACTGTCTTTTTGTTTGTGGGTGCTTTTGTTGGTTGGATTGTTGCAGGATATTTACATGAATCCTAAAGGGAAAGGGAGATCAGTGAAGGTTGACAGAAAAAAGATGAGTGGATGCGCGCGCAACAAGTCGATCAAGCAGAACATATATACGAGTTATCAGATATGCATAACTAGCTATTTTACAGTACTCTAAAACGACCCTAAATTTGACGGCTCATACGCTGGGCCTATCTTCTCGGCGGCTTGCTTCCTATTCTGTCACTTCCATTGATTCGCGTCTTCTTCCGCCTAACCGGACGGAAGGCAGGAACACCATCGACCTTGCCTTCTCAAACATCTCTCTTGCAGAAACCACGGTAGAAGACCACCTTGTCACAGGCTCCGACCATTTCACGCTGAGCTTAACAATCCCATCCACACAACATGCCCATTGCCCGCCTGGGAAGATTCGGGTCACGCCTGACGACGAACTCAGGCGCTTTGTGGAGACCATGGAGAATGTCACACTTCACGACTTGTTTGCATAACTGTACAACGATCGGGCAGAAGGTCCCCTGTGAATCGGGCAACGAGAGACTCTTGATTTCCTACAAAAAAAGAGTGGAATCCTACGAATACTAAATACTTTAGAATACCCCTGCCCACAAGGCAGCGGTATGACAATTGTTGTTGCCTCGTAGGCAGTACCATACTGCTGTTACGTCATGATAGTCATAGTTAGCCAAATTTAATATCGTGGTGCACAGGTAATTACTGATGATGAATTCGTTACTTTTCTTTTTCGTTGTCCTTCTCTTGCCAGAGGGATTCACGCCATTTATCTGAGTTCAGAAGCACAACTACCAGCCTTCTAATAAAATTCCAGTTGGTTGGCCAGCCTCTCATCTCCTGATATCTATGATTTTATGACATTTAGCAATTACTCCAAGTTGCTTGTTCTATCAACAGAGGCAGTTTTATCTGACAACTGCGTTTGCTTTGAATGAGCGACTTGATCTTGACAGAGAACGTCCACCACGGAAGGACTCGACGCCTTGGCGGCATCGCTCCAAATTGCGATCATCTAGGTCCGAAATACCAATTGTCCAATTTTCTTTAGAACTCTCATCAATAAGGGACCCGTATTAAAGCCCATACTTTCGACAAGACGGGTCCTGTTTCGTAATCCGTGTCAGACATTGTAGTTTCGGACCCTGTGTCAGACACTATCGATAGAAGGACTTGACGGGGGTTTTGATATCGAGTTGTATTTAGAAAGTTAAAATGCATGGCTTGGCACTTTCTGACAACGAGACTCAGTACAAATGGGGTGAGTGACATCTCTCAGTTTCCAAATTTCGCCCTGTTGGAAGCCAAACAAGACGCTCCCGGGGCAATTGGCGAAGCCAAGCAGTCTCAAACAAGAAGAGTCAAGTGCCTATGGTCCGACTCTCATCCAATCAAGTCCAACTGTCGGTCTTCTGGAACAGTTCCTACCCAGCGCCTCGTGGTGCCCATCTTCCCCTGCGAAGGACGTGACGTGTCGTAATCCTTAATCCGTATAGATTTAACAGGTTGCAGGAATAAGCGCGACATCTGCATCCCTCTCAAACCCACGAAACTCTTGACCAAATAAAAAAAGTCCAGTCATCAGCCCAACTTAAAACAGCACGACTCGATGCCAAGCTTCATAGCCATGCTAGGCATTCACCAGTAGCTCGGCAACTCCCCGATTGGTCCCCTGCGACCTGCCAACAAGGGAGATCTGTGGAAGATTGTCAAGAGATCCTTTGCGTCATCAGCCTCCCTCGCCGCAAGCATATCCATGCGAGTCAAGCAAAGCGATGTTTCGACGATCAGAAACAGTAGTCGAGTGGTGCAGCTTCAACATTGACACTACCAAAGGCCCCATTTTGAAACCAACACTTACTAATTTACGCGCTCAAAGCGTTGCCCTGCGCGTCATCAACGATCAAGTGAGTTGGCTAGTTGACAGGAGCGAGTTCCCGTTTCATCAATTTGGTAGACCAGGAACACCAGGTACATCGTAGTAGCCGCTGCCGTTAGGAGGCTAATAGTCAAAGAATCTTGAAATCCTCGTCAGCGGGTGTTTGCACACGGTACCTTTCCAGGCAACATTCAGACTTACCCCAGGCCCCTCGGTTTTTAACGATTGTCACAACTCCTTTGGCCAATTGTTGAATGCCTTCACCCAGGAACATAACAGTCAAGAGTGACATACGCCTCATCATAATTAGGCCTTTTCATATCTTCTCACATGCCACAGTGTCGATGCGTGTTCGACAGCCAGACATGCTCGTGAGACGCAGAGAATGAGTGCTGTGATGATTAGCTGGTTCGTGCCAGAGGGTAGCGAAATTAGGCCACATTTGATGAAAAGTGTACTCACACATGGCTCGCATCGTGTTGAGGTCTTCGGGACAGGACACGAAGAATGTAGCGGCAGCTCTGACACTAGGTCCACACTCAAAGCCAAGTTGTACCTATCCCCAACCCGCCAGTCCGTGCTATGTACTAGTGTGACGACGGTTCCAAACAACGGTCTAGGATGCGGGTCAGGGGTAGCTATCGGTGATGAGCATAGTCCGAACACAGTATGGTATTGTGAAGCTGTCGCATTGCCAAAACAGCTGGTCTTATGCCATCGACAAACAATGCATAGAAGGGGGTACATAACTCATAAGATCTAAATCGGTCCAACGCTTTCCGGGTTATAAGGCGGCTTCTGTGACGTCGAAACTTTCGAGTCTCGATCCATGCGAGGCAACCAGATTCAACAGTCAATTTTTGTCATTGGTTTGCCGCGGTCAGTTCCTTCGACCAACATTCTCGATGCTCGCACTTGAGGGCACAGTCGAATTGGCCGCGCAGCCCCAGAACAGCCCAGCCCTGAAGTCATGACACGCCAGTACCTGCGGAAAATGTCCGATCTAACATGAGACTCAACCTGAGTCGGGGGGGGTAGATGTGAGTCGCAACAGTCGCTGCAGCTTGTAGACGATTGTAACACAGCCACAACGCTCAGCCTCGAACATGGTAAAGGCAATTAGGCATAGTTATTTCTTTGCTGCTCTGCCTCGTAAATTTACCCGACGCTGCTTAAGAGGTAAACTTGCTCGTGCACTCGCTCAAATTTTCCAATATTAATATAGGTCTCATTTATTGCTGTATGTCGTAAAATCCCTCTGATATTCTTCGCGCAATTGATCATATGTTCCAACTAGGAGACCTACGCTGGCCGATATCAAGGCTTCTACAAACTCCGTAAAAAATCACACCAAAATGCGCTTCATCAGCGCCATAGTTGCGCCCCTCTGTTTCTGCGCTGTTCAGTCGAGCGGAAAGACCATCAGGATCGCCGTTGGCAAAGACGGTCTGGTCTTTTCCCCTAACTCAGTAACAGCTGATAGAGGAGATATCTTGGAGTATCAGTTCTACAAACAACAGCACAGTGTCGCCATGGGAGACTTTGCGAATGGCTGTACGCCAGCTGCTCAAGGCGGTTTCTTCTCTGGTGTGATGAAGACCTCCCGTGACGGGCCGAAAGTAAGCTGTCTTTCATGTATTTAATAATGCTGCTGAGGCTCTAAACTTACCCGGGTATTTTGTTATAGAAAAAGGTCTTCCAGGTTATTGTGAACAGCACGGAACCCATGGCATTCTACTGCACTGTCGGTAGCCACTGCCAGAACGGCATGGTTGGTGTCATCAATCCATCATCGACTGATTCTCTCGACAAGTATAAGTCCACTGCGAAGGATGCCAAAGAAAACAAAGCTCCTCTGGCCATATTCGGCGGCAAGATAGTCAAGAGCTCCAGGAACTCCACAACCACCAGCTCGGGGGGCTCCCCCAGCCGAACCGGAGGCGCCGGACACGCGCAGGCTGCTCCAGGAAGTATTAGCGTGGCTGCTCTGGGATTCGCTGTCTTCTTGATGTAACAGAAAATTTGGCATGTAGGTGTTTATAGGTACATGATTCTCAAGCAATGGCAAGGGACAGAAGTGGTTCTAGGGTTCAAAGTCACCACACATCACTACACATTCGAGGATATGGAATGGATGTGGATGATGACTAAGATCACGGCGGTGGTATGGCAGCGTCTACAGATACAGATTTTATTACGCCCGGAGGGAGAATCATAGAGGGCCAGGTCGGAAAGCTATTATACGGTTCAATACATTTGAGACATGACACCTCAAGCCCCACGTTTTCTCTTACACAGCTTGGTTCCGCCTCGTCGCTTGTATGATCCTTGACAGGCCTGCTTGAAGGCCAGTTCCCCAAGTGTTCAGCGTCCTATCCTCAGCAGCTGAAGCACGGTCCGTCAATGCCGAGGCTGTTTATTGTTAGTATGATTTCATGTAGGTCCACTAGTCCCAAGATCGCTGGTCTCGAACGAGTCTTCCTGTTGCCATTGCAAATTTGATCACTGCCTTCACTGCTCGTGTGTCCGGCTTCCACTTGTCATCGTCAGACGGCGCTTTCCCTCCCAAGAAATATGAGAGATTCCCTATCTTCCACGGTGAGCAACTGAGCAAGATCTCCCGTTGCGCTGTCCAACTTCTGCATCGAAACAGAAAGTGTTCCATTGTCTCAGGTGCTTTGCCACATTCGCATAGGTCTGATCCCACCACCCCGATTCTATGGAAGAAGCCATTTAGCCTTGCCATACCGGTACGTAATTGCACGAGAATGTCCGATTCTGTTCTCTCCAGCTGGCCGTACAATTCTTGTGTGTGCTTACCCGGAAGTGCAGCATCAATTCGTTTCGAGTACTTCCCAACTCCCTCCGGGAGCTCTTAGTTGCTGTTGGTCCAGTTTGGCCAGTCGTAGCTTTGTCGATCTAGCTTGGTATGGTCGTTCATTCAGTGGTTCATACATTGCGGCTCTCTTCGCTGCCGCCTTGGCGGTCGATCCAAGTGTAAAATCTTGATCCCCCGCCGGCACCCACGTTAGCGAAACAGAGCACCTTCTCCTTTGGAGATATTGAGTGCGTTCATATATCTGACATATGGTGCACTGGCCCG
Organism: Pochonia chlamydosporia 170; assembly: GCF_001653235.2. NCBI lineage: Eukaryota > Fungi > Ascomycota > Sordariomycetes > Hypocreales > Clavicipitaceae > Pochonia > Pochonia chlamydosporia. The sequence continues at coordinate 12,892 of NW_019154054.1, forward strand.
ATTGTTGCCGTGGTCGGCGGATGACTTGTAGTGCCGATCGGTTGCTTGTCATTACAGTCAGATCCCGATGATGAAGTCCTGAAGGCATACATTTAAGCGCCATCGCAATAGCTGCCAGTTCCGCTGTGTACGGATTCTGCTCATCCCCGTGTTCCAATGGTGACGGAGTAGTTAGCCAGCACCTCGCCAGCGCTATTGATCGTTGTGTCACGCACAACGCCTCCCATTCCCACTGTGTTCCGTTTTGCGAGGAGGCCGTAACGATGATGATTCCTTCTACATTGTTTGGTGTCTTGTCCGTTTTGACATAGTCATAATGCTCGCCCACTACAGGTATGCGATCGCTCCATTGTGGTACTGCATATTCGTGGATTGTTTCCAGGCGTTCCGTGTTAGTCTTTGCCATCGTTATGGCGATTTTCTGCATGGGCGAGACGAAATGTCTCTTAGCTTTGTATTTCGATCTTGTCAGTGGATGTGTTTGCGGAAGTGTCCAAACGTCAACCCAGAGCCTTGTTGGTGCTTGAGTGTGTCGCTCCTGCACTGTTTGAATACTGGCCTCTGCTTCGGCCACTGCTGTGGCAACTTTGCTGAAAGCTCCTGTAATCGCCTGTGCACCAACCATCTGCACTCTATTTAGCCATGCCAGTTCCTGCGGGCCGCAGGAGTGCATCCCCACATTCGACGCGTAGTCCATAACAGGTGCGACTGTCGACACAAAGAGTTGTCCAGTCGTTCGAGGTGAAACCATCTTCAATCTTCTTAGACACATGGCAGCCTTGAGGCCTTGGGCAGCTGCTCTAGTCGTGTGTTCTTTGTATCGCAGGTTCGCGTCCATGATTACCCCCAAAATCTTTACACTATCTTGTGGTTTTAGTTCCTTTCCTTTGATCAGATATGGCTTGTCACTGGAACGAGCAGCAGTCCTTGTGAAATGAATGACTGCGGATTTATCTGCCCCAAATGTTGCGCCGCTGCGTGCCTCCCACATGAGGGCATCGTCAATGATGGATTGAATGTCAGCCCGGTTGTCATCTGCCGTTGGCCCGGTCACCCAAGCCGTATAGTCGTCCACAAAGGCGATCGAGCCACCATTAGCGTTGATCTTTCTTTGCACTAAATCTGCGTTGAAGAACAGGAACAAGATCGGCGAAAGTGGTGATCCCTGAGGCAGACCGGACTGAGACAGCTCTCTTCGTTCCGACATATGTCCATTTACTACTACGCAAGCAGTTCTGCCGGAACAGAAGGCGTCCGTCCATCGGACCAGACCGCCTGGTATGCCTCTTGCTAACATCCTTTGCAGCAGCCGTTCTTTGCACACTCCGTTGTAAGCGCCTTTCACGTCAAAGCTTATAAGGCTAAGCACCTTGCCAGCCCTCCATGCTTTGTATATCTGTTCCTGCAGAAGCAAGAGCGCTTGCTCGGCTGACCGTCTTTTCCTTGCTCCAAAATGGTTCGCGGGCAAGAGTCCGCAGGTCTCGACTGCATATGAAATCCGTTCTGCGACAACTGCTTCCATTATTTTGCCTAGTGTTGACAGGAGAGATATTGGTCGCCAGGCTTTGGCTACCGTGTAGTCTCCTTTGTCTGGCTTCCCGAGCGGGATGATCTTGGCACCCCTCCACTGATGTGGTACCATGCCGTCTCGGAGTGAACAGTCAGAAAGAGTCCAGACTCGATACTTCACCACCGGCCATAGGCGTTTCCACACCATGGCTGGCAAACCATCCTCTCCTGGAGCCTTCCAAGGTTTTGCCGCCATTATCTTCTCTTCGATTCTTCCAGCGTGAGGTCCGGCATTGACAGGGCGTCGCGCTGCGGTCGTCGATCTTCTGCATCAATCCGTGCTGGCAGTGGCGGGAAAAAGGTTTCAAGCAGCTCCTGCGCCTGTTCCGTATTTTCTTTAGCCATCGATCCATCTTCCTTCGTCAACGGTGGCACCTTGTCCTCCACGGTGTCCTTGCCTGGTTGGAGGTGCCTGGCCGCCTTCCAGATGTTGGCATCTTCTGCTAGGAATCCCTCCCAGTGAGCCTTCTTCTGCATCCGAATTCCATCGTGGTATTCTTTGGATGACTCTTTGGCTCGAACTTCCAGGTCGGGGTTCGCCCTACCCGCTCGCCGTTGGGTTCTTGCTTGGTTTCGCCAGAACGTGTAAGTCTGTCGAAGGCGTGTTAAATCCTTTGTCCACCAGCGTTTCGAGTAACCTGGTGGTTGTACTCGGGGTGTCAATTCGTGGATTGCCTCCATCACAACTTCCATTAGCTGGTCGGTCTGCGTCTGCACGTCGACCGTCCAGGGTAGTGGTCTAAGATTGTCCTCCACCCTGGCTGATATCATTGTCCACGGCGCATTCTTCAATAAGAGTCTGTGCGTCACTGTCCTCTCGGGCATCGCTATGTCGAACGCAGTCCGAATTGCTCTGTGGTCGGATCCATGCTCGGTTGGGTGGATGCCACACTCCACCATCTCCTCTGCCAGCTCTGACGTCGCAAGAACTAGATCGATAGTGGTTTCTGCATCACGGCCCTGCCACGTCTTTGTTCCTCTTGGCAGTAGACTACAGAGGCCATGCTCGTTCATCAGATCAATAATAGGCTCCGCCTCACCCTGTCTTTTAGCTGAAACGTCATCTCCTCCCCACAGAAGATCATGACGATTGAAGTCTCCCGCTAACACCGCATCCGTACGTCCACCTTTCCCGTTTCGAAATTGCTGAATCAAGCTATGCAAGTGTCCCGTTGCCGATTCAGGGCTCGCTCATCTCTCCCCTCCACGTACACCGATACCACCAAGATTTCTCGCCCCTCCAGTCGCAGCACCGCCGCTGTAAGATCGGCCGACGGTACGGGTATCTGATCCACCTCGATATCTCTTCGCACCCAAAGCATGCTCCGAATTGGCCACTTCGTATCCTCCGTGTGTGTAGGTATTATCCTTGTCCAGTTGCTATACCCCAATGGGGCTGTAAAAACTTTACCGTCTATTGTCCTTGCGTACGGTTCTGATACCGCAAGCACTGCGTACTCCTTTAGGTCTGGGTCGTTCATCAAGCTAAGCTGTACGGGTTCTTGCTTTCTCACATTGAGCTGTAGCATACGAAAGGCCCTATGCATCAATTCGCGGGTTCCTCACACGGCAATTCCAGCTGAACGATTCGTGTGGTCCGCCACACAGAACGCACTTTGGTTCCACAGCATGGCACTCTTTATGGTGATGGCCGGGTCGCGCGCACCTTCCACAGACCTCAGGTTTCTTGCATGTGAACCTCTTGTGGCCAATCTCCTGGCACTTGTAGCATTGCGCTGGTCCTGTCCTTAGTTCAAAGACGTTGGTCTTGGCCGACTCCCCGGCTAGGTCGAAGTAGTGGTTGTCAAGCAGCTTCCTCGCATCGCCACCTTTGGTCACGTACACTACCATTGACCCATACGCTTTACCAGCTTCTCTCTTGCTTAGCCATGATATCTTCGCTATGTTCACGTTGTTCTCGGCACCAAGAGCTTCAGCAGCGCCCGGTAGGATGTTACCCTCTTCGTCCACGACTGCTGTTCGGTTGGCGTTATCGACTTTAACCGGATAGAGTTGATCTCGCATGACACGAGCTCCTGGCACGACGGTTTTCTCTGCAACCTCCTTAACCAGTTGCAGCTCTGCTTCATTTCGACAGATGACCTTGATGCGGTCCTGGTTCCTCGGTCTTTAACCGCTGCAGCACATCTCCACGTCTCGTAACCCTCCTTCGCCCTCACTTCGTCCTCAATCGTCTGCCTAATCGTACCAACTTGGGCCTTATGCTTGTCGTGTTCCGTAACTCTAGAAACGTCGATTGTGCAGTGCAGAGTGTCCGTGAATGATGAGGGTGTTGTTTGCATTGATGACAGAGACCGCATATTTGTTGGTTGACTCAGTGGCGGTGTTCGCGCGATCTCTGCGTAAGTTGCTTGCGGGCTGCTTTGCGCCGAGGTCGCAGCAGTTTTCATAATCTCTAACTGCTCTCGAACTTGCTTTAGTTCTTCTCTGGTGTTATGGAGTTCATTTCGCGATTCCTTGGTCTCGCGGCTATAATCTTCCTTTAGTTCTCTCACTTGTGCCTGGAGCTCCCGAATCAAGTCTTCCTGTTGGCCAATCCGCTCTACCTGGCCCAGAATCCTGTCGTTTTGTTCGAATATCTTCCCTTTTAACTCGCCTACCTCGCCGGTTACTCTCCCCAGCAACTCCAACACCTTCTGTAACATCACCTTCCCGGTATCGCCAGCGCTACGGGCCTTCCTGCCATCTACCGCTGGCTCAAGATCCACTTCTGCAGGAGATCCACGCGTCACTCGGCTCGCCGGCTTCCCGGCCGGCTTTGTGTCAGAATGTGGCGTACTGGATCGCACTGTGCGCTGCCGCCACCATCGACAATATTGATTGAACAGAAGCAATTATAATACTGCTGCCTGGAGGGCAGCAGTATAATAAGGGCATTCTTTTGATGACGAGATGATTCTGCTAGAACAACAAGAATAATAATCAACTAAATTACATTTCTTGAGAAAGACCCCTCTCGGTGATGCCGTAGTGCCCCTGTATTTCTGACACTTTGCTGCCGCATTTTCAAGGGAGCGAAGCGTGTCTTGAACTTTCCCGGTGGGCTTCGTCGGACGCGTCGTTCGTCTCGGTGATGCGGTGGGGGCTGTCAGTCTCCACCACGATCGGACCTTCAGGCGGGTCCGCCATGTTAAAGACCTGCGGGCTTCCGCCCAACGAAAAAACAATGAATCGATAAAACTATCTACAGAGCAACAAAGACCTCAGTTCGAGATCTCAGGAAGCCGTCATCGGCCCATTGAGGCATAAGTGACACAGAGTGCAAATGGGTCGCGCATCGTCCTTAAAATTAACGCATGCTTAGTAATATTCGCGGGATCCCGCGAGTTCTAAAGTCACGGGGCCCCGCGAACCTAGACGCTGCCGCCGGCAGGAGGCTCTTTTGAAGAATTGGAAGAGCGTATTTAGTTGAAATCATCATCAATTATTTTACTCTGGTGTGAAGGTCGAATCGTGCCCATGGCGGATTCCACCCTGGTGGAGATCTGGTTGGTGGGGCAGGTGAGCCCCGCAACCCCAAAGCGATCGACCCGTTTGGTGAAGCCGGCGCGAAGGCGAAGGAGATGGATCAACAGGACGGTCCTTCGCCAACAGACATTGTAAAACGGACGACCAAGCGCATTAGACGAGCTGCGTCTACAGAAATAGAGTTGGAACCTACCGACAATGTCCGAGGCGAAACGGTTGGTGGCGAGGGGGTGAAGGCGTTGCTCGTGAGGGTGCTGGAAGAGCTGAAGGATCTCAAGAACGCCTCCGTTGAGCAACAGAAAGTGTTGGAGTTGCAGGAACGGATGAGCGGAGAAGTGGGTGCGCTTAAAGGAAAGATAACCGGCCAAAGTGACACAATTTTGAGCCAGACCAACCAAATTAGCAAACAGGGACAATTGATTCGGGAACTCCAGACCCAATTGAACGAATTGAAGGAGGAATTCAGCCGGGAGACCAAGGAAGCGCGAGCGGAACTTCAGAACACCAAGGAAGAGCTAATGCATGTCTGGGAACAGTTGGAGGCTATCAAATCTGCCGCAACCTCGGCGCAAAGCAGCCCGCAAGCAACGTACGCAGACATTGCGCGAACACCGCCTCTAAGTCAGCCAACGAACATTCGGTCTCTGTCATCGATGCGGACAACACCATCATCGTTCACGGACATTCTACACTGTACGGTCGACACGTCGCGTGTCATAGAACAAGACAAGCATAAAGCCAAAGTTGGCGAGATCAGGCAAGCAATTGAGGCGGATCTGAGGGCCAAGGAAGGACACGAGAAGTGGCGATGTGCCGCAGCGGTCAAAGATGCCAGGAACCCAAATCGGATCAAGGTCATTTGCCGGGATGAAGCTGAGCTGCAACTAGTAAAGGCCGCTGCTGAGAAGACTCTGGTTCCAGGAACACGAGTGATGAGAGATCAGCTCTACCCCGTCAAAGTAGACAACGCCAACCGCACGGCTGTACTGGATGGCGAAGGAAATGTGCTTCCGGGCGCTGCTGAGGGTCTTGGAGCGGAAGACAACGTCACCATTGCGAAGGTTTCTTGGCTTAGCAACAGAAACTTGGGCAAGGCATACGGCTCAATGGTCATTTACGTTACGAAAGGAAGTGACGCCAAGCGGCTAATCGATGGTCAATACTTTGACTTGGCTGGTGAATCAGCTTACACAAACGTATTTGAGCCCCGAGTCGGACCGGTGCAGTGCTTCAAGTGTCAAGAGATGGGTCACAAAGCTTTTTCATGCAAGAAACCGCAGACATGTGGCAGGTGCGCACAGCAGGGGCACGACCACAAACAGTGCCAGGCGGTAGAACCAAAATGTGTGCCGTGTGGAGGACCACATGAATCGTTCAGCCCGAACTGTCGAGTACGCAACCCCCCGCGTGATGCATAAAAACCTGCGTATTTTCCAACTCAACGTACGCAAGAGAGATACGGTACAGCTCGGGGTGATGAACGATGAGGACTTGGAGGATTATGCGGTGCTGGCCGTTGCCGAGCCGTATGCGCGAAAGATTGATGGTACGATCGTGACAACCCCAATGGGTCACAGCAACTGGACGAGGATGGTACCCAGCCAGAGCAACGACGCAGGGTGGCCGATCCGAAGCATGCTCTGGGTACGGAAGGACATTGAGGCGGAACAGATTGCAATACCGTCGGCGGACCTAACAGCAGCTGTCCTTCATCTGCAGGATAGAGACGTTTTGGCGGTGTCGGTGTACGTGCACGGAAAGGATGAGGAGGCTCTGGTGTCTGCGGTCAGAGAACCGAATGGGCTTATTTGCCGATTTCGAGCCGGCACGGGCAACCGAACCGATGTGTTAGTGGTGGGGGATTTTAATCGACACGACCTGCTCTGGGGAGGCGACAGTGTAACGACAAGAAGGCAAGGCGAGGCTCAGCCGATCATTGACCTTATGAGTGGCCATGGCCTCTGTAGCCTCTTACCCCGTGGTACGAAGACATGGCAAGGTCCCCAGGGTTCTGACAATGAGATCAAGGAAAGCACGATAGACTTGGTGTTGACAACGGGGGAGTTGGCGGACGAGATGGTGAAGTGTGCTACACTCCCAACAGAATATGGGTCAGACCACAGAGCAATTGAAACAGTATTCGACATCGAGATGCCCAGATAGGAATGCCGTGCCGAGACTCCTGCTCAAGAATGCGCCGTGGAAGGCGATCCGGCGTAGGATTGAGGCAGGGCTCCGACCTGCGATGTGGGATGGAAGCTTACAGGACCAGGTCGACCGATTCATGGAGGTCGTGCTAGATGCGATAACTGGCCTAACGCCGAGGTCGAGACCAACATCGTACGCGAAGAGAAGTTGAATCCCATGATCACGTATATCTGCCTGTAGGCAGGAGCGCCACTGGGAGATTGCCTGCCAGGCAGGCAGTCAGTAGCGCCGTATGGGCATTAGGCAGATGGAGGGGATATCACAACTATAAGTAGTTGTGTTCTCCTCATAGATAGAGAATAGAAACACACTTGTTCTTAGCTCAGAGCTTCCAACTAGAGATGGTGGACGACAGACTTGACTAGGCTACGGCAGGTCTACACGTTCTGGCGGAATCAGGCCAGGTCGCAGAGACGGATGGGCCAACCAGCATCAGATCTAGAAAGGCGGGCGAAAGAGGCAAGCAAGGAGTATCACGACGCCGTCTGCGGGCAGAAGCGGCAGCATTGGGATGATTTTCTGGCAGAAGACTGCAACATTTGGAAGGCGGCCAAGTACCTCAAGGCAGGGACGGGAGACGCGGATGACAAGATCCCCCCACTGAAGAGACAGGATGGTACGGTAACGAGGGACAAGCAGGAGCAGATGGGAGAGTTGCTCGGCGCCTTCTTCCCACCCCTACCAGATGACATTGATGATGAACAACAAGTCAGACCGCACCGAGCACCGGTGTCGATGCCAGAACTAACCATGGAAGAGGTGGAAAGGAAGGTCATGGCAGCCAAGCCATGGAAGGCTCCAGGCGTTGACGGATTACCGGCAATGGTCTGGAAACAGCTATGGCCAGTCGTCAAGGAGCGAGTGCTGCACCTGTTCCGGCTGTCTGTCAAGGATGGTGACCTGCCGAGGCAGTGGAGGAGTGCAAAGATCATCCCACTAAAGAAACCGAACAGGGATGACTACACCGCAGCCAGGACTTGGCGGCCAATATCGTTACTGTCAACGCTGGGTAAGATCTTGGAGGCCGTGACGGAGCGGATATCATACGCTGTGGAAACGTATGGCTTGCTGCCAGCAAACCATTTTGGGGCCAGGAAGAGACGTTCGGCAGAGCAAGCACTCGTGCTCCTGCAAGAGAATATATACAGGGCATGGAGAATGGGCAAGGTTCTCAGTCTCGTCAGTTTCGACGTCAAAGGTGCGTACAACGGAGTGTTTAAAGACAGACTGCTACAGAGGCTTGCGACAAGGGGACTGCCGGAAGAACTGGTGAGGTGGATAGACGCGTTCTGCTCCGAGCGGACCGCCAGCATTGTGGTCAATGGACATTGCTCCACTCAGCAAGAGCTCCCGCAAGCTGGCCTCCCTCAGGGATCCCCTCTATCACCGATTCTCTTTCTCTTCTTCAATGCAGACCTAGTACAAACCACGATCAGCACGTCAGGTGGTTCAGTTGCGTTTGTGGATGACTACTCGGCCTGGGTAACGGGATGGACGGCGGAGGCGAACCGGGAGGCATCCAGGCAATTATAGATCGCGCTCTTGAATGGGAGAGACGGAGCGGGGCTACGTTCGAGAGCGACAAGACGGACATCATTCACTTCACGCGAATTGCTGAGCGGTCTAGCGAGCCGCCATTTGTGGTTAAGGGGAAGACTATCCAGCCTCAGGAGAGCACCAAGGTGCTTGGAGTGGTACTGGATGCGAGGTTACGGTACAAAGAACATATGGCCAGGGCAGCCGCAAAGGGTTTGACGGCTGCCATGCATCTGAAGAGACTTCATGGATTATCACCGCGCGCAGCCAGACAGCTTTTCACCGCCACCGTAGCGCCTGCCATGGATTACGCCTCGGCTGTCTGGACACACTCCTGCGGAGTAAGAGAAGTATACTGGCTGAATCGAGCACAAATGCTAGGGGCACAGGCGGTAACCGGGGCATTCCGGACGGTGTCGACAGCCGTAGCGGAAGCAGAGGCGAATATTGAACCGGTCGTCGAGCGGCACGCTCGGGCAGTGGCCAAGTTCTGGGTCAACACGCGCACTCTCCCACGAGCGCATCCTCTCGCCAGGTTGAGAACCAGAGCATGCTGTCACGGGCTATGCCCGATGCTGTGGACCCGGCTCTGCCGGGCCCGGAGCTTTGGCGCCGTGCAGACGGTCGGTTGTGTAATTGGATTAATTTCGCCTAAGTTGCCACTGCAACTTAACTGTGCAAGCTCGAGGCGAGCCTCGAGCTTGCTCTTCTCCTTTCTTTCTCCCTAGCTTTAGATAGACAATCATACGGCACCCTGATGTTGAACAAACAGCGGCGCAGCCCCTTACACATGCCGACGATTCACATCACCCATGCAGAAGATGGCGCAGGTATATGGGGAAGCAACAGGTCAAAAGCTGGAAGTTATTAGGGAGTACACGGTGGCGCCGTGGGAAGAACGCATCCAGGTGCTCTGGGACGCAGATCACGACGTAGCGACTGAAGCGGCGGTGAGGGCGCACGGCATCCTGATCGCTACCTGCTCTTCGCAGAGGCGAGGCATGGTTGGCATGGGAGGCTGCGTACGAGACACGAGAACTAACGGCGAGCAAGAAGTGCTGGCCCGCTATTCAGTCACTTTCGGGTCGCGAGACGACCAGAATCCATACACAGCGGAGCTACAAGCGATAGCCATGGCTCTTCGCTGTATGCCAGCAAAACTCCAGCACAGAGAGTTGGTCTTCATCACCAGCAACAGGTCGGCCTTACAAGCAATTGGTCAACCACGTCAGCAATCTGGCCAAAGCACAATGCAAGAGATCTATAAATATGCCAAGCTCCACCGGCAACAGGATGTCTCGATTCGCATGATGTGGGCTCCCACAGGAGCGGAAGGCTTTGCACTGGGGTCCATGGCCAAGGCAGCGGCGCGAAAATCAACACAAGAAAGGACGCTGCATGGAGAGGAGCCTGTCCTCTAAGCGAGGTCTACAAGAACGAGGCTGTTACTCGCCGGACTCCAGCAGCAACAGCAGGCGATCTCCGAGAGAGTGGGACGGTATTCAAAGCGTATCGACAGGGCGCTTCCGGGCAAGCACACGCAAACCATCTGCAATTCACTTAATAGGAAAGAGGCCAAGATACTGGTACAGCTTCGGACAGGTAAATCAAGACTCAACAGTTACCTGCATGGGATAGAAGCGGCCGACACCGATTTGTGCGACTGCCGACAAGCAGTAGAAACAGTAGAACACTTTCTCTTTCGATGTAAGCCATGGGTCTCTGAAAGGGAAAGGATGATGAAGTGCGAGCGAACAAAAATGGGAAACCTGTCATTCTTCTTGGGAGGGAAGTCCATGTCTGATGGGGGGGCAGAGTGCGTAATCAACCAACTGTTTCCAACGGTTGGAGCCGTTGGATGCTCCAACAGAGGGTCCAACCCAACTGAGACCAAAATCCTCGTCCTTGCCAACCAACCAATTTAGAGGTCCCGTTGATTGGGTTGGGATCCAACTGCATCCAACTGGCTCCGTTCTCCAGGTCAAGGTGGGGGATCCTTGGAGCCGCCACCACTGACTGGCAGCCAATAAATCGTCCGTGACGACTGTCATACTAAGCCAAACTGCGACAGCGCCCTGTTCACAACACTCCTACATGCCCAAGCTTCGCGTTCAGCTCGTGTCAATCTGGCGTTGGAACCAGAACGTAGACTCAAGAGGTCGTCCTTGGCAAGTTCAAGTAGGGCTGAACTGGTGGGGTGTTTAACGTCAAGCCTGGCGCGAGGTGGTCTGTGGGGGATCTGCAAAGTCGCTGGTACTTACAACTAGCGTTAAATTTTGAGCTGTGTGTAAGTACTGAGGACCTGGCAACCCAAGTAAAGTAATATAATACGTAATAGCGAAGAGTAGAGAAACACTTGAGGGACCGGCAGCTTCCAAGAAACCCAGGCTTAGCATGTTTTTAGAGCTCGAGGTTGGGGCTTCTCATCAGCCAAATCTGGGTGCAATTAGTACCGGCAGCTCTGAGTGCCTGAGCGGAAAGAGACAATAAACTTCGCAACACGTCACTATGTAGAAGTAATTAATACCAAACGTAAGTTTCCGGCAATGACATTTGTTGATAATACACTGGCCTAGTGAATGCTACTTTTTACACGAATACTGGCGCGATTGTTGATAATTGACTAGCTCACTAATAGCATGGTACAATGTCTTTGCTACCCTATATGCCGATGTTGAAATCTACCTGGGTCCATAGCCTATGAGCTATAGTGTGATAAGTATTTCTTAACGTGGCGGCTCTCATTTTGGCGCAACGCTACCTGACCAAACACCTTGTTAGATGGCCACTCTGTTCAAAGCCGGTTCGGCAACGATTCCATAAGGCGAGGCATGCCGGCAATCGAACCCTGTATCATTTGAGCTGGCCCCGGACCGAATCCCAAGGGCGCTGTCGAAAGCGATTGTTGTGGTTCGAAGCAATGGACAAAGCATTCGAGCCTGCGGAGTCCAATCTGGCCGCGCACAGGTGTTTAGAGCTGGTGTCGGAGGAA